>NC_142392.1:28199135-28370802 GCF_059441095.1 Idiotropiscis lumnitzeri | reverse complement strand
ATGCTTCAAATAGCGCCTCACCACTACCATCCCAGAGGTTCTCCTCAACAAGGAGGGAGATATAAGATATATTCACATTGGATGCGCGACTAGATAACACACACCCAGTCCAGGATAGGGCAAAATTTTCTTGGATTGTTCAGACTTTTCCATATAATACAGCACCACAGCAGTGATACTTGAAGTTAATGTCGAATTAGTGGCACTGTTTTTATGGAAAATTACTCACTTAACGCAAGGGTAAGTTGTTGTAGAGGAGATATTTCAGACAAAAATGACCCTGAAGTGGTCACAAGCACGTGTCTCATGTTGGATGTATGAAATTTTATTCTGATATTTTCCATTGTAACGTATTTCATTGTATTTAGGACTAAGACATTGTAAAACATTGTTTGGAAGAACTTATAGAATACCTCAAATTTAAGAACAAATGGGAAATAGTTGTTAAAGCAACTTTAGCTGACCATATGTGAAAAATGTTAGGAAAACAAAAGACAGGCGCAAATTTAGAGTGACAAAGCTCTTTCCGTCTCCCAGCAGGGCAGTAATCTAGTAAAGCCAGGATACTGGGTGCTTGTAAGAAGTTTGAAGATAAGACATTCGTAATTACCCAAGGGGGGATTCCATGTTAAGTGTTAGTGACAGCTCTCACAGCTGTAAAGATAGCAGAAAGGTCAACATTGGTTTATTTGACACGTTGTAAAAAGGTCACGTTGGTTGAAATCTCCTACAAAGGAGACACCAGACTAAGAGGTTTATACAGAGTTACAAGCGGGACAAAATTTATTTCAGAGGAACTATCCTCACTTGAGGCCGAGGCCAGATCTGCTGACCAGCATGATGGTCACCAGCTAAATGGGGACACCTCAGGTGAGATTGGCTGTGCCGTGCATCAGATATTTCTGGCCCGTTGGGGTCGATGTTGCTGTGTCTTTCAGGTGGGGAAAAGGGAGACAGGCCTGGTCTATGTGGCCAGGGCGAGACATGAATGGAGTGAGACTTCCGGCAGTGACCCATCCAATAATGTCGACATTACACAGCTGTTCCAGTTGGCCGTCCACAAGGGCGTGCACCTTCCAGTGGCAGACATCATGCGAAACAGTCCATCAATGAAAAAATGCTAAATCGGTCTAAGTAGAGCACATTTTGTACATAATTTTGCACAACATCAGAAAAGGAAAATATGGGAGTGGATTAAGGAGCGTTACTAAAAATTGTTGTACTTGCAGGTTAAGGAGGCCAAGAGAGATAAAAAAAACAAAAAAAAAAGGGGGGGAGCAGCGAAGGCAGCAGCCCATGGCTGCCATTGGAACTGCTCCTTCCACTTCTGCTGCTCGTAGGCAAGGTTCGGGTGACGCGGCGCCACAGCAGACCGGCTGTCCATAGCAGGGCGGTCAACGAGGTCGGGATTGCGGTAACAGAGGTAGGGGTGGTTATAGACAGGGGTTGTGAGTGGGGTGTGCTCGTGCTGCGGGGTGTGGGGTCACTGGGTGATGGGCTGTCCGTGCTGAGCCACTTTCTGGAATGTGCCATCCTCTGGTCCGGTGCCATATCTGTCGCAAGGAGCTCTCCACCAGCGCAGGGGGCGCCACCGTTACCCACCCCCAACGCACTCTTGACACCAACCCGCTGGTACCCCATTCCATGACAGGGGCCCACGGGGCTTCAGGGTTCGAGGACTGGCAGGTCCCTGCATTCCGGGGACGGTGGATGGACAAGTTTTCGATGGTGCTGGATATTAGGGCGAGCTATGAGCTCCTTCCGCATCTCCCAGTGAGCCTTGTGGACTCTCGAGATTGCCTGAGTCACTGCCCTAGACTGAACGAACACTGGAATTCGAGTGGCATTTCTGGATGGGACTGAACTTGACTGTGCACATCCTTCGGAGGGAGCATATGTCGTGCTCTCTTCCTTCCCAGTGGCTGAACTAAACTGAAACATCTGAGGGCAGCTCTGAAACCTGGTTCTTCATCCTCCCGCGGTGGGTATGCCCTGTTCCTGCTCTGGTCTGAGTGGTGTAGCAACCTCCACCCATTCAATTCACCAATTGACATTACATTGTACATGTGGTCACACATGGTTTGGTTTATCAAAATGCATTCATCTAAATTTAGGCAGGAGTAGATCTTCCATTAGGATTATATATTTGTTATGTCTACCGGCGTTGCCTCGTACGCCTGCCTTGTCCCTGAGCAGCGGAAATGGTATGAATTGTTTACTTTCACCGAGCCACAAATCACATTGAATATCGATGCACATCATCATACAAAAGATCTAGGCCCCATAGTTGTTGAATACTCCGCGTCACTATCAGAATATCATATTTTAACACCCACTACAAATTCTTCGGTTTTGGCAACATCCAAAATTTCACAAGACGGGTCACTCGGAAGAGGTAATTCGGTGTGTGTGTATTGTTTTTACTGTCTCTACACCCTCCCCAGTTGACAGAAGCAGTGTGGGCACGGCCTGGAGGTGGATTGAAGCATTCGGGAGACAATGGGAGGTGAAGACTGCAGCGGTCTTGGAGCTGTCTATGTCTTGGAGAGCACCTATCCTTCCCGTTATTATAGTTTTGGGATTTTTTATTTTAAGCATAAATGGTTACTATTTCATTTGGGTTGCTTTAAATATTTGTCAAAAAACAGTCAAAATTAGAGCGTTAGCTCGAGGCTTAAATTGTAATCTCTAAACACAGTTAGATATTTGAACTCAGTGAACTAAATTTTATTTAATTCAGGAATGATTTACCCATGTTGCGAAGTCAAATTCTAATATTGTGCCATATTAGCTGGATATCATTAGGACATTATTGCGAACCAACACTGCTGGATTGTGGTGATTATCAGCAAAACTAAATTTATACGTTGGAGAATTGTTTCTGGGGGCAATGCCTGTGAGGATGACACGGTCTAGATTATATTCGAAGAAAGCTATTGCAACAGTCTGGGAATTGAAATAGATATAATATTTGGTGAGTTTACGTTAATTAAAATATATTATTCAAGTGACTGATACAAGCTTCACAAACAAATTGAAAAAGGTGATTGAATACAATTAATTATGGTATTATTGCGATTATTTAGCATGCATTTTTTGAAGGATTGTATAACGATTGCTGGCATTATTGTAAACACTTACGGGACAGAAGGTCAAATATTTAATTTAGCAGGTTCATATTTACTAAATATGTTAAACATTAATTAAACAGAAAGCATTTATCAAATGAAAGTACGGTGCAGTTAGATACAAAAGGTTGTAAGTGGTTCTATTACACACAACTTCAACCCGCACCGGAGTTCTTTCCCCGATATGGTGAGCCTGAAGGTTGACCGCCCGGATGGGCAGGTCAAGAGAGGGGGAGATACTGACCAATTGAAACACATACAAATCAAACATAAAAATGGACACATCTGTCCTTTTTCTTATTATTTCTGAATGATAGGCTTGCTTTCTACGCTTTTAGTATGTTTGCTTATAATATATGAGACTGTTTTTTAGACAGATGGAGGGGAGACAAAAATTGTGATGTTACAGTACCACTGCAACCAGACGGTCATGTACGAGGAACGGGAGGACAGGTTGACAGACGCACAGGTGATATTGTTTCATAAAATTTGTGACCAAGACCCCGAGATTAGTATATATGCGAGATTATTCAATCACACATTTGATTTGGAGAATTTAAGGGATTGATAATAAGGTGTCCAAGCAAGATTTTACATGTTTGAAGTTGAATGGAGCAGGACACTCAATTGGACAAATACCGTGGAATTGGTGTGAAACGAATGTGTCTCTTCCAGCAGGACCCCCGCTTTCCCGTGCAGACGTCTGGTTGTGTTATGGTGGGAAATTTCTATACGACAGGCTGCCGACCAATGCCTCTGGCAGGTGTGCCCTGGTGACTTTAATTATGCCGGTGAGTGTGACACCTGTAGATTTGGACTAGTTAAATTGGGATCAATTAAATCAGGTCATCCCGATGTCCGGTTTGGTTAGACAAAAAGAGGTTACAACAGGGGGACCTCACTTACATCGATGCAATAAGCGTGCCAAGAGGGGTCCCGGACGAATACAAATTGGCAGACCAAATCGCATCAGGGTTTGAGAGGGTGATCCCAAACAAAAATGTGGATTGGATAAATTATGTTCATTATAACGTTCAGAGATTGAGTAATTTTACTACAGAAGATTTAGAGGCAGTACATGAACAATTGTCAGAAAACTTTATGACGTTTCAAAATAGGATTGCTTTAGATATGTTATTGGCTGAAAAACAAGGAGTGTGCGGGACATTTCGGGATCAATGTTGTAGTTTCATACCAAACAACACGACACCAGATGGGCGTCTCACCAAGGCATTGGAAGGTTTGCAAACTTTGAACAAAAAGATGAAAGAACATTCAGGTGTAGATTCGGAAATGTGGACAGGATGGTTGAATGTCTTTGGTAAATGGAAAGGTCTGATTAGCTCTATATTAATCTCAGTGGCAGTATTTACAGCTATTATGGTGCTTTGCGGATGTTGTTGTATACCTTGTATCAGATCTCTTACAGTTAAAACCCTCGAGCGCACCTTGGGCCCGCTGCCACAGAGTGGCAAGTACATGATCCCCCTGTCGGACCCAGAGCCGGTTCCTCTGGCAACCAGAAGGTCCATGGGGTCCAGCGGAGTAAGTGGTAATGGCCTCAGTTGTCTGAGGCCATGAGAGGGAATAAAATTTTAAATATTCTACATTTTTTATTTTTTACTGTTTTTATTATTTTTCTATTACAACTTGTATATATTATTCTACATTTTTTATTTTTTACAGTTTTTATGATTATTTTTCTATTATTTTTGCGGGGGTGATGGCCTCAGTTCACTGAGGCCATGAGAGGGATTAAAGGATTTTATACATTTGACTATAAAGGATTTAATACGATTGACTACAAGTTACATGTATTTCGTTTAATGCAATAAAGATATTTGCTGATTGTGCTTTGATTCGATGTGCAGTGGAAGGTCAGGGCAGGCTGTGTGTAATGCGTAGGTGGCAGATATGTTTTGTACAGGACGAGCCGCACTTCTGATAACGGGGGTACTGACGCAGGCCTCCCGCCATCAAGGCGCTGCTGTGTGAGATTGGACGAGCCGACACGTCATCCTGCGGGCAGAAGACATCCACTAAGAGAAAGCTAAAGTTAACTGCAGATGACACATAGCCAATAGTAGAATAGTAGGTTATCTTTGTTTTGTTTGCTGAAATGTATAATTGATCCTGGGCAACTCGGGGGGGGGGGTCGTCCTCTGTTGGGTACAGGGACGCGCAGAGCTGTAATGGTAGGGACCCGAGCCCCAGATTTGTATTAGATCTCCTGTTAGGAATAAATCCGCTCCCGTGTGAAGTTGCCGGCTTCCTGGTCATCTTTCTCTCAAAAACGAGCGCGCATAATTGTTGGATGAATGTAGGTCGTGTTTGGTTAACCATTAATGGAGTCAGATAATTAATTCAAACTTTTGGTACATTTAAAGTGAAAAACCCAACAAACTCTACACCTCTCTTGCCACCAGCGAATGTGTTCTACCTCCGAGTTGCCCAGTAATGATTCATACTATACAACATGCAAAATGGCACAGACAAAGGCATCCTGGCATGATTCTATTGGCTATATGTATCCTGCAGTTAACTTTAGCTTGCTCTCATTGGTCTTTCTCCCCCGCCGAATCCCGTGGCGACTCCTCCTGCTTGTGCGATCCCCCGATGGCCGCTCCTTCAGCCGATGCTCCCGGAGTCATCTCGTCTCGCTCAGCACCATCTGCTTCTAAAACATTCCATTCCTGCACAACCCCCGCAACCAGTTTCGCTCCACCAATCACACTCTCAGCATTTTACAATATCACATTTTCATACACTGGATGCACCAACATCTAATGAACTATGTTAAGCTCAAACTCTTATATTCCTTTAATAGTCAATAGAATTCTTTAAGTGTAACCGAAGTTTAGACCATGCTAATGACAAGGCCCTCAGGAGAGGAATGCAGGAAGATTGGATCACAGCTGCACCACAGGAGGTGTGAACGAGACCCCTCTGAAACAATGGACTTCCATGCCAGGATCACAAAAGTGGCTCCTAGCAGTCCACCCTTTGTTCTGTTTCAGGTTGACTGCCATTTACATTATCCTTTAATATACATGTGCCCATACACACGCACACATGCACACCGACAAGATTCCAGAGCAATGCCAGCTGGAGAGACGGAGAGACTGCCCGCCGGAGAAGGCCAGCCTTGGCGTGCCAGTCTTGGGGACCAGACGGGAATCAACTATCCAGACTAACCTGGGGAGGACCTTCCCTTGGACGTTGACCCGTGCCGTGGGAGGGAGCGAGGACGACCGATTCAACCGATTCAACCTACATTACTCTTGACATAAAAAACTCCTCTAAAAACTGAAGCTGGGCTGAAAGATGGTGCACATTTTTTGACTGTGCTCACCCGAGTGCAGTTTCTCGTGAGATTAAGAAAAAGCCACCCAGATATCTGTCTTTGTACTATTTCCTGAACTCCAGAAATGGAAGAAACTAAATATCGGAACTCTAATCAGTTGTTGAGTCTTTATTTGACCCTTTTCTTCTTGAGTACAAAAACCGAACACGCATTGGCGTACGTTTGGCTTTTAAAAGTTGATTTACTAAATACTTCTCATTTCCACGGTGACTCAACTCCAACAATACTAAAGCTGTTGCTTTATGTTATTCATATAGAATTTTTGTTTAAAATCCCCCTGGCTCTTCTTTTTGTCTTTTCTATATTATGTACGTATTAATAACTGTGTTTGTTAATGTTAATAAAGTTTTCGGCAAAAAACGTATTAGTAAATATTTATCATGTCACTGATGGTGGAGTGGTACACTCGCCTGAGTTGTGTGCAGGCAACGTGGGTTCAGTTCCCACTCAGTGACGGTGTCTATGTCTGCCCTGTGACTGGCTGGCGACCAGTTCAGGGTGTTGTGCGCCTTTCGCCCGAAGTCAGCTGGAATTGGCTCCAGCACCCTCCCGCCACCCTGTACAGGATAAGCGGTGTGGATAATGACATGAAAAATATTTGTCATCTCATCAATATTTGTACAATAGAGTACTGAGTTTCGAGATCCTCACGATAATAGTTCTCGAAACTATATTTCTTATCAATGTAGGTTAGTTAAGGGATATTTTATTGACAATCTAATCTCAATATACAAAGACAGAAAAAAAATTGGTGGTGGGGGGGCGCGAATCTTTTTCTTCTTGGTAGGGGCGGGCGTGAAATAATTGAGAAGCACTGCTAGTATATGCAGACATTATATCCATACAATCTTGCAGCCCGATTGAACCACAGCATTGTTGCTTCGTTCCGTAGGAGAAACGTAACCTTCCCACTGCTGTTCCAGCAGCGGCTTCTCCGGGCATAGGGACGAAGTGACGTCGGAGCTGACTCGCTTTTGTGGCGTTATTTTAATTATTTTGTTACATTTTTTTATCAACCGAATTAAAATATTACATAGAATATATATTAAAAGAGAACAGCCAGGTGTTAAAACAAACACAGAGGCAAAGAAATATATTTGAAAAATACGTGCTTACAGCATGACGTCATTAGCAAGCGCGCAGCTTCCGAAGGACCTCGACCACATCCACCGACCGGTCCACACCGGAACAAAAACACCCACCGCTAAATTCTTCTGATTTAGTGTGGAACTGACTGTAATTTTCTCAAAGGATGTCCAGTGCTACTCTAAAGGACTACGACATAATTCATTAAGTCTTTGTGTCCCGATAACCTCATCTTCGCGCGTTGATGCTTTTCGGCGTAGTTAGCTTAGCTTGTTAGCTAGCTAGCCGCTAACGAAAAGAGGCACATGACTCATCGCCAAGCAGAGATCGAGTGCGGATTTTTTGGAATTATCATTTGAAAATGTGTGAAATAACGACACCCAAGTACAAAGAGGAACTTTGTGGAATAAAAGAAGAGAACGAGCAACATCATCAACTGCTGGACGAAGTTTGCAACCAGCCTCGTGTTGTGCCACTCAAAGCAGGTTTGTACACGTCTTACTCTCATTTGCTTTGTTTCGAACGACTTTCTTTCATTAGAAATATGCATCACAACATTAAGTTGTTTGGGGAAATCGTTCAAGGTTATTGCCGTTTTATTTTTAAATATTGCCTTTTACTTGCAGGTCTGCTGAGCAATTTTTTATGTCAAATGTAATCAGTGCAGAAAATATATGCCAAAGAATAACCAATAGTGAGGGGTGAACTCCATGTTTTTCCCAGGATAAAATTTGAACTCGTTTAACATTTTACATTTTCTGGTTTTTATATCTTGTTCAAGCAATTCCTTACGGAAGGAATTCTGCCCGACTCTAAAAAATGTGCACACTGCGGCGAAAACATCAATGGCGGTTGATCAATTTTAGTGGATAAATTAAATAAATATTACGTTTTTAAAAAAAAATCAAGTACATATTGGTCTTATTTATTTATTAACTTTGTACTGGCTTCGTCGAATGAGAGTCAATGAACCTCGGGTGGCTCTGCACTGTTTTGTGCACGTGTGCATAGTTTCACTTCATCCAAACATTTAAAATACATTTAATGCATCCATCCAGGGTTGCACGGATCTCATCAGTGAACAAGCGCATGCTGCAAGGAATGCATCTGCATCTTTGGCTTACTATGGGCTTAAAAAGGGAGAACGTCAAAACCCCCTTTTCTACCAACAAGTCCAGGAACATTTAGTTCCTGGTAATAAAGTTCCTGTGGCCCAGGTGGTTTGCATCTCATAGTTCCTGGTAATTTATCCAAATGACATTGATGATGTATCAGTGGGAGGTTTTGTATTCCTTTGTTACTCATTCCTGACACCCTTTGGCAGTTAAGCATCATTGCAGTTCCAAAATAATTTAGTGAACTCTTAAAATATTATGGTGTATCTTAGTCTAATTTGAATATGTATTGGATAACTTTAATATAAACAGTCATTATTCAAATATGTCAACATGAAAGTCAGAGTGAAAGTGTTGTTGCTTAATGCTTATGTGAAGGGATTTTGTCTCTTCAAACATAATTTTGTTTTAAATTTGATTGCGAAACAGAAATTTTATTTAAAAAAAGGAAAAAGGGGAATGTCGGAATGTACTAGCAGGATAAATGTCATTTTGGGTAATAAAAAAAAACAAACAAACGTAAATCATGCAATAAATAGCCACTCTGATTCCAGGGCCCCTTTAATTCTTTTACGGATCCAGATTATAATGGAAGCAAAAAGTACCCACGATGAAACTATCTCTAAATGCAAAATGAAATACTTGAAAACATATTTCACTTGAAGGATTCCTATTCTATCAATGACATTATGTTGCGATGGCCCCCAGTGGTCTGCATCAATATGTTAGGGTCCCACAACAGGTGTTCCATCAGACGCACACAATAGCCTGTGTGTGCTAACTTCAGCTCGCTTCCAGAAACGTCTGTGACTATGTCAGGAATGAAATAGGGCATCAGCCGCAACGTGCTTCCTTTTTAAATGCTCGTTTATCACTGTTGTGCTGCTAAAAGGAGGTTTACATCGTCTGACGTAATTTTGTGAAATGCCCCCATAGTCCGGTCCAAGTTGGAGTCGCACGCATTGCTCCGTATGCGGCAGGCACAAGTCAAGGTAGCACAGTAGAAACAATATAAGACAAAGTCACCGCATGAGCTTTGACTTGACCAAACCAAATGTGTGTTTGTCTTTTTGTGTCCGACAGACGTCAGTGAATACAATCTCTGTTCTGTGAAAGAGGAGCCAGACTTGACTCACATCAAAAAGGAGGAGGAGGAGGAGGAGATCAACAAGTCACCAGTGAACGGTGTCCCAATCAAGACTGAAGATGAAAACAAGGATGAGAGTGAGGACAACAGAGGGGCGGAGCCTCCAAGCAGCATCTCAAGTAGTCACGTGACAACAGAAGGTGATGAAGACCAATGGGGACCATCACAAGTACATAATGAGGACACATTATCAGATGCTCATCACGATGATGATACTTATGATGATGATGAAAATGATGATGATGATGATGGGCAAGCCAAAGGTGAAAGGGCATGTCACACAGACTCATTAACTTCAAAGTTGTCTTTAAAAGGGCACACAAAAACACACACTGGAGAAAAACCCTTTTCCTGCTCAGTTTGTGGCAAGAGTTTCTCTCAAAAGGCACAATTAACAAGGCACACAAGAACACACACTCGAGAAAAACATTTTTCCTGCTTAGTTTGTGGCAAGAGTTTCTCTCATAAGATAAGTTTAACAAAACACACAACAACACACAGTGGTGAAAAACCTTTTTCCTGCTCAGTTTGTGGAAAATGCTTCTCAAGAAAGACATATTTAACAGAACACACAAGAACACACAGTGCTGAAAAACCTTTTTCCTGCTCAGTTTGTGGCCAAAGCTTCCTGTATAAGTCAACTTTAACAAGACACACAAGAACACACAGTGGTGAAAAACCTTTTTCCTGCTCAGTTTGTGGCAAGAGTTTCTCTCAAAAGCAAGATTTAACTAAACATAGAAGAATACACACTGGAGAAAAACCCTTTTCCTGCTCCGTTTGTGGCAGAAGCTTCTTTGATAAGTCAACTTTAACAAAACATAGAAGAACACACAGTGGTGAAAAACCTTTTTCCTGCTCAGTTTGTGGCAAAAGCTTCTCTCAAAAGGCACAATTAACAAGGCACACAAGAACACACACTGGAGAAAAACCTTTTTCCTGCTCAGTTTGTGGCAAGAGTTTCTCTCATAAGATAAGTTTAACAAAACACACAACAACACACAGTGGTGAAAAACCGTTTTCCTGCTCATTTTGTGGAAAATGCTTCTCAAGAAAGACATATTTAACAGAACACACAAGAACACACAGTGGTGAAAAACCTTTTCCCTGCTCAGTTTGTGGCCAAAGCTTCCTGAATAAGTCAACTTTAACAAGACACACAAGAACACACAGTGGTGAAAAACCTTTTTCCTGCTCAGTTTGTGGCCAAAGCTTCCTGAATAAGTCAACTTTAACAAGACACACAAGAACACACAGTGGAGAAAAACCCTTTTCCTGCTCAGTTTGTGGCAAAAGCTTCTCTGTAAAGTCAAATTTAGGAATCCACACAAGAACGCACAGTGGAGACAAGCCATTCAGTTGCAGCGTTTGTGCTAAAAAATTCTCCACTAAACGGAGTGCTAAGAGACACGATTGTGCTGGTGAGAATAGCAGCGATCCTTGAAGCTTAAAAAAAGAAAACAAAAAACTGAAGGAACTGACTCTTTGTGGTAAGATGTAAATGTGATTTTGAATGAAATATGATAAATTTAGTTTTGCATAGCTCTTTTATTGACACTAAGCCAATGTGATCATTGCCAGAAGAACCATTGTGTCTGAGTGATGATTTTTTTTTTTGTGTGTTACTTCAAACATGTAAATAAAATTAATTGCTTTTGCCTGGAATAACATTTGTTAACGTTATGCTTTTCAGTTGTCTTTTTAATCGTACTTAATGGAAAAGGTGTGAGAAGAAACTGCTTATGAAATCGGTACCTTCCACAGTCATCAATAAAATCACTTGTTCCACTTGCTCAACTGGCCTTCATTACGCAGTGTGAAAAGGTGAAAAACTAAACTAGAAGTTGAACTATGAAAAGAACCAGAAAGAGAAACGCAAATTGGCTCAGTTTCTCTCAAAGGTTTTGGTATGTCAGGAGTTGGCAACATGATGGCGACTGGAGTCAGCGCTGGTTTTCTCGGTGTGTTTGGCTGGGTCGTATAGGCATGGTCCATTGAACAAAACTCAAAGTCTTCAAATATCCCCTCACATACATTTAATATTTCACTTTCTGAATAAAAGAGATAGAAAATAGGCCTGAGCATTGTTTATGGTGGTGGCAATTCTCTCGCCAGGTCAGTGACCTTCCAGGGTATGAGAGTATTTTAAGGTGGTCACTAGTAGACTGGTCGTATCAACGGGGAGACGCATCTGCTCTCCCTCTGGGGGACTTTTGGAGGGAAATCCCAAAGACTAGCGTGATGGGAATGCATATGCGTCACGTCAAGTCAATTTTATTTGTATAGCCCTTAATCAGAGACAGTCTCAAAGGGCTTTACATAACCACAATCGACATCCACTGATATTAACCCCCAGGAGGGCAAGGAAAAACTCCAAAAACCTCAGTAGGGGAAAAGTGAGAAACCTAGAGAAGGGACCACAGATGGGGGAATCGCCCTTCCAGGCTGCAATGGATGCCAACTGGGCAACATTTGACACATAAAATGATGCTATACAATGTTAGATGAAATAATCTGAGAGTCAATCAAAAGAAGTGCTGCAGGAAGATGACTTCAGTGGAGTGGGTCCTCATCCAGGGCCGTAATATCCATGGCAGCATATCCGAAGATGAGCCTTCAATCTTGTACCGGTCAGTTGGTGTAAATTCAGTACAGCCACTTCCAAGTGAATCGCCATCACCTAATTCGGGGAATTGGGAACAGAAAAGAAAGAACAGAAATAGCAAACAGGCCAACAAGTAGTTCAACGAAGTTCTGAAATATAAGGAAATCAGATGAGGCGCTGCATGAAGACGACTTCGGCAGAGCAGGTCCCTCCCCGGTTGGTCAGTGCCGTAATCTTCATTGCAGGTCACCATCACCTAATTCCCAAGCAGGGGAAGAGAGGGCAGAAAAGAGAAGAAGCGGCAGTAAACAGGCCAACAAATAATTAAATTAGATGCTAAAGTATATAAATAAATTGATCAAATGTCGCGCTGCAGGAAGATGACATCACTGGAACAGGTGCATGCCCAGTTGGTCAATGCCTTAAACTTCCTAGTGGGTCACCGTCACCTAATCCCCCAGCCGGGGGAAAAGGGGGCAGAAAAGAAAACAAAAGAAAAAAAAAGCGGCAGTAAACAGGCCAACAAATATTTCAGCTAAATGCACAAGAGTATAAATGCGTCTTTAATAGTGTTTTGAACATTTCTATTGAGGTGGCGCCTCTAATATCTGAGGGAAGTGCATTCCAAAGCATTGGTGCCCGAATAGAGAACGCTCTAGAACCTGCGGACTTCTTTTTGGCTCGCGGGATCACTAAAAGACCAGCATTTTGTGAGCGAAGGTTTCGGGACGGAACATATGGTACCACGAGGTCAACGAGATAAGAAGGTGCTAAGCCGTGCAATATTTTAAAAGTAAGTAGCAGAACTTTAAAATCACATCTCAAGTGGACCGGAAGCCAATGCAAATTGGCTAATATCGGGGTAATATGATCAAACTTTCTCGTCTTAGTTAAGAGTCTAGCTGCTGCATTTTGAACTAACTGCAGACTTTTAATACTCGACATGGGGAGACCCGAGAGCAAAACGTTACAATAGTCGAGGCGAGACGTAACAAACGCATGGATTAAGATTTCCGCGTCACACGTTGATAGAATTGGGCGAATTTTAGCAATGTTACGCAGATGAAAAAACGCAGTTCGAGTAATATTTTTAATGTGCATTTGAAAAGACATAGTTGCGTCAAATATAACACCGAGATTTTTTGTTGAATCCTTTTGGATAATATTACATTTATCGATATTCAGAGTGGTGTCTTTGAAAAGGTACCGATGACGCGCTGGTCCAATGATGAGCATCTCGGTTTTATCTGAGTTAAGACGCAAAAAATTGAAAGACATCCATTGTTTAATTTCGGCAAGGCACGCCTCTAATTTATAGCAGTCGCGCGGATTCGTTATATCCAACGGCATGTATAATTGCGTATCATCAGCATAACAGTGAAAACTAATGTTATATTTCCGTATAATATCACCAAACATTTCCAAACGACAGATGTCGAATTTCTTTTCGGGACAAGCGAGTCAGGAACAATTTCAACGAACACTACGTCGTCTTCAGCCGTGTCAGCTGCTTCTGGATTTGAATCGACAGCTACGACCGCGTCGTCAGTTTTCTTTCTTGTTCAGCTGGGTGGAGTCACATGACTACAGCCGCTCAAGCCGTCTTTCAGGGGCATGAACATAGCTGCAGACTAAAAGGACTTCTTTTTTTTTTAAAACACCGAATTAACTGACATGGGCAAAATGATTTTATTAAATTTCGATCACGGTAAATTTTCGGTTTATTGCCCAGCCCTACGAGAATAGCAGCGATCCTTGAAGCTTAAAAAGACAAAAAAAAAAACCTGAAGGAACTGACTCTTTGTGGTAAGATGTAAATGTGATTTAGAAAATATGATATATTGAATTTTCAAAGCTCTTTTATTGACACAAGGCCAATGTGATCAGTGCATTGTGTCTGAGTGATGATGATTTTTTTGTGTTTACATCAAACATTTAAATGAAATTAATTGCCTTTGCCTGGAACAACATTTGTTAACGTTATGCTTTTCAGTTGTCTTTTAAATCGTACCTAATGGAAAAGGTGTGAGAAGAAACGGTGCTGATGATATCGGTGCCTTCCACAATCATCAATAAAATCACTTGTTCCACTTGCTCAACTGGCCTTCATTACGCCGTGTGAAAAGGTGAAAAACTGAACTAGAAGTTGAACTATAAAAAGAACCAGAAAGAGAAACGCAAATAGTCTCAGTTTCTCTCAATGGCTTTAGTATGTCAGGAGTTGGCAACTTGATGGCGACTGGAGTCAGTGTTTATTTGTCACCACGGACGAGATGATTCGCATCACGCTGTTCGTTGCTGCTGCTGTCTTAATTGAACACTGGAGGTCACCTGCCAGCATCCCTGAATTTCACCGGCGGATATTCAGCTATCCCACGTCTGACCCCAGATTGTTGTGGAATTTTCAGCAGTTAGGGAAGATCAATGAGATAGTCTGGAAAATAAATTGTCTTTTGGGTCAGTCTGCTGAGTGATCTCAGTGGGAGAAGTGCGTGGGAAGATACTGATGCACACAGGAAGATGAAGATTTATTTGACAGTAACTGTGTAATCTTAAAACAAAAAGATACTTTTTCTGCGTTGAGCCTACTTATCAGTCAAGGTCGTGTTGTTTTGGCTTCACAAAGAATCCTCGAGTACAAGAAGCGAAAGGCACTTTCTTCAAAAGCAGGTGGCCACAATAAATAACAAAAACCTTACTTGCAAAATAATTTTCCATAATATTAAGATTGAACAAAATAGTGACACAAATATTGAAAAAGTAAATACAGTCACGATTAAACATTGAATACTAAATTATTACTAAAACAGTTCAATGAATCTTGAAATAAATAATGAATCACCGTAGTTTAATGAATACTGAAACGAATAATGAAATATTTAAGTTAGTTAAGTTATAAACATTGAAATCATTTTTAAGACTCTAACATTTAGAGAATAAAACAGTGATGTATTTTAATTTAAAATTCGCAACCACGTCGCTGGCGAAAAACCCTGTAAAAAGGCAAATATGTTGACATAAAGTTTCACTTTATCATGTCAACTGTTAATAATAGGGAAATACATTTGGAATACTGTCCAACCAACAACATGGTGTCAGATGTGAAAACAAAACCAGCAACAAAAGTAAAATTCAATACATCTCTCAAGTTCATATTTGGGAACTAAAATGGGTCTTCGGGTGCATCTTAGGTTTTTCTCTATGTTTAGAAGAAGATAACGATGATTTGCATCGCAAATGGTGACATCTGTCGGTGAGTTGGTGACAGTGCTCCACAAAGCCAGCAGCCAATCATATCACAGCGGGGTGTGTCCTGTTCTTCCGCTTTCGTGCCGAACAGGAAATCCTTTCTGTGCGACTTTGAAAAACGACGCCATCTTTCATTCGTCTCGTCGAACAAAGAGAAGCTCACGAGTTATCGCCAAGCAAAGACCAAGTGCGGATTTGTTGAGATTGGCGTTTGAAAATGTGTGCTAGAACGACACCCAAGTACAAAGAGGAACTTTGTGGAATAAAAGAATTGTAAAGTATCTTTTTGGTGAATGAAAGTGTGACAGAAAAAGTGTTTGTACGTCTATGAGGTTTGAGAGAATGTTTAAGGGACGGGCCTCAGGAAAGAAACCTGATTGAGGGCACCGGCAAGCCCTAACAGCACGAAGGAAGCAATGGGCGGACAGGTCTGATCAAACTGAATCCCTATTGCACTCCCAAGTACTGATTTTCAAATTGTTATTGGAGACAGATTGGACTAATCAAATTCAAGCATCAAGTGAATGATTGATTGACATTATTACACAAAATTTATGCAAAACTGAAATTTTCATAAGGGAGGTAATTTACCCCTTCTCACTGGCAAGTGCCACTCCTCCAGTTCTCTCCACAGGTTCTAGGTGACATGTGACCTGTGTGACCAGAAGGTCGGAGAACGCTTCAAATAGCGTCTCATCACGCCCATCCCGGAGTTTCTCCTCAACAAGGAGGGAGATATAAGATATTCTAAGTTAGGTTCCATGAAAACAGATTAAGATATAGTTGTTGCTTTAGCCTGCTCATGTGCTCCGCAGTTTTAATATTCACATTGGGTGCGCGACTAGATAACACACACCCAGTCCAGGATAGAGCAGAATTTTGTTGTATTGTTAAGACTTTTCCATCATATACGGCACCACAGCGGTGATACTTGAGGTTAATTTCAGTTAAGGGGGCGGTGGCGCTGTTTTTATGAAAATTACTCACTTAACGCAAGGGTAGGTTCTTCGTAGAGGGGATTACAGAGTTACATGCGGGACAAAATTTACTTGTCAGAAACTGTCCTTACTTGAGGCCGAGGCCAGACCTACAGACCAGCATGACGGTCACCGGCTGAATGGGGACACCTCAGGTGAGATTGGCTGTGCCGTGCATCAGATATTTCTGGCCCCGTTGGGGCCGATGTTGCTGTATCTTTCAGGTGGGGAGCGGAGGAGACAGGCCTGGTCTTTGTGGCCAGGGCGAGACGTGAATGGAGTGAGACTTCCGGCAGTGACCCATCCAATAATGTCGTCATTCCGCAGCTGTTCCAGTTGGCCGTCCTTAGGGCGTGGCCTTCCGGTTATGGACATCATGTGAAACAGTCCATCAATAAAAAAATGCTAATCAGTCTCAGAAGAACACATTTTTTTTTTACATCATTTTGCACGACATCAGAAAAGGAAAATGTGTGATTGGATTAAGGAGCGTTACTAAAAATTGTTGTACTTGCAAGTTCTGGTGGCCAAGAGGGCTAAAAATTATAAAATAAAAAAAAGAAAAAAAAGGGGTGGGGCAGCTAATGCATGCAGCTCCCATTGCACCTGCGCCTTCCGCTTCTGCTGCTCCTAGGCAAGGTTCGGGTGACGCGGCACCACAGGAGATTGGCTGTCCGTACCCGGCCGGTCAACGAGGTCGGGATTGCGGTAACAGAGGTAGGGGTGGTTATAAACGGGGGTTGTGAGTGGGGTGTGCTCTTGCTGCGGGGTCACTGGGTGATAAGCAGTCCATACCGAGCCACTTCCTGGAATGTGCCATCTCTGGTCCGGTGCCATTCCTGTCGCCCAGAGCTCAACCAGCGCAGGGGGCGCCACCGTTACCCACTCCCAACGCACTCTTGACACCAACCCGCTGGTACCCCATTCCATGACAGGGGGCCGCGGAGCTCTCCTCCATTCCACTGGCTGAACTGAAACATCTGAGGGCAGCTCTGAAACCTGGTTCTCCATCCTCCCGCGGTGGGTATGCCCTGTTCCTGATCCAACCTCCACCCATTCACCAATTGACCCAGTACATTGTACACTGTACATATGATCGCACACATGATTTGGTTTCTCAAAATGCATTCATCCAAATTTAGTCAGGAGTTCATCTTGCATTAGGATTATATATGTGCAATGTCTACCGGCGTTGCCTCGCATGCGTGCCTTGTCCCTGAGCAGCAGAAATGGTATGAATTGTTTACTTTCGCCAAGCCACAAATCGCATTGACTATTGATGCGCGTCTTCATACTAAAGATCTAGGCCCCATGGTAAAGCGGTGTGTAGAGGCGGTTGGCTGGGTTCAGACGTCTATTACGAATGTTGAATACTCTGCGTCACTAACAGGGTATCATACTTCAGCACCCACTACAAATTCTTCGGTTTTGGGAACGTGACTAAATTTCAAAATTTCACGAAGCGGGTCACTCGGGAGAGGTAGCTCTGTGTGCGTCTCTGCCGGAGGGGTTGTGGACACGGGGCCCGACTGATTTTGGGCTCTGCTCCACAGCTCCCTCAATTGTTTTACTGTCTCTACACCCTCGCCCAGTTGACAGAATCAGAGTTGGCACAGCCTGGAGGTGGAGGGAGGCATTCGGGAGACAATAGGAGGTGAAGACTGCAGCGGTCTTGGAGCTGTCTACATCTTGGAGAGCACCTATTCTTCCCGTAAAAAATGGTTTAATTTGGTATCTGCGTAATTCTAGGTTTGGGATTTTTATTTATCATAAATGGTTACTATTTCATTTGGTTTGCTTTAAAGATTTGCCAAAAAACTGTAAAAATTGGAGCGTTAGCTCAGGGCTTAATTTATAATCTCGAGACAGTTAGATATTTGAACTCAGTGAACTAAATTTTCTTTAATTCATGTCGGGGGGCTCGCCTTACAGCGAGGAGGAGGTGGACCCAAAAGGCGAGGAGGCCAAGAGGTGGGTAACGTGAAGGGAATTTATTAAATGAAACAAACAACGTGGCAGGGTGCTAGGTATCAAGGGCAACCAAAACGTGACTAACAGAAAAGGAGGACGAGGAACAGAAGCCGGGGCAAAACGCTGAGGGACGTAACGGGAACGAGGACGTGAACAAGAGCATGAGCTTGACAGGAACAAACGTGGTCGTGGAAGTCCGGAAAGTGTGGCAATGACCCGACGCTCAGTAGTTGGTCTGGGAAGCTTAAATAGTCCGAGTAATCAGGGGAGCAGATGGGAATCAGGTGCGTGATGGTTGACAGGGAACAGGTGCGTGGCTGGTGAGGATGAGACGGCTGAGAGGGAAACGCCCCTACACAGCTGACAAAACAATAACAGAAAAGCACATGGCACGAAGGAGGGAAGAAAATAACAACAAACACACTGACATGCCCGACACGGGTCATGACAGTACCCTCAAGGGACGGATTCCAGACGTCCCAAATAAAGCCAAAAGAAAAAAAACAACAACCCAAAGAACAAAGTCCAAAAACGAGGGTGGGCGGAAGGGGTCGGGAGGTGGGTGTTCTTGTGTGGATTCCTAAATATGACTTTTCATAGAAGCTTTTACCGCAAACCGAGCAGGAAAAAGGTTTTTCTCCACCGTGTGTACTTGTGTGGATTCGTAAATGCGACTTTTGAGAGAAACTCTTGCCACAAACTAAGCAGGAAAAACGTTTTTCACCACTGTGTGTTTTTCTATGTTTTGTTAAAGCCGAGTTGTCAGAGAAGCATTTTCCACAAACGGAGCATGAAAAAGGTTTTTCTCCAGTGTGCGTTCTTGTGTGATTTATTAAATCAGACGTTCGAGAGAAACATTTACCGCAAACCAAGCAGGAAAAAGGTTTTTCTCCACTGTGTGTCCTTGTGTGCCTTGTTAATCGTGACTTTAGAGAAAAGCTTTTACTGCAAACTGAGCAAGAAAAAGGTTTTTCACCACTGTGTGTTCTTGTGTGACTTGTTAAATGCGACTTTTGGGAGAAGCTTTTACCACAAACTGAGCAAGAAAAGGGGGTTTCTCCACTATGTGTTCTTGTGTGCGGTTTTAAAGACAGCTTTGAAGTTAATGAGTCAGTGTGACATGCCCTTTCACCTTTGGCTTGCCCATCATCATCATCATCATCAGGAGAGCGTGATAATGTGTCCTCATTATGTGCTTGTGATGGCGCCCAGTGGTCTTCGTCACCTTCTGTTGTCACGTGATAACTTGAACTGCTGCTTGGAGGCTCCGCCCCTCTGTTGTCCTCCCTCTCATCCTTGTTTGCATCTTCACTCTTTATAGGGACAACGTTCAGTGGTGACTTGTTGACCTCCTCCTCCTCCTCCTTTTTGATGTGAGTCAAGTCTGGCTCCTCTTTTACAGAACGGAGATCGTTTTCACTGACGTCTGCAGGACACAAAAAGACAAATTTGGTTTGGTCAAGTCAAACCTCATGTGGCGACTTTGTCTTATATTGTTTCTACATGACTTGTGCCTGCCGCACACGGAGCAATGCGTGCGACCCGGTGTTAAAGAAATTAAATTTGTCATGTCATCATGTTTCAAAACTATGCTTACAGGTTAATAGAAGGTCACAAAAACATGGACCTCTTAAACCGGAAATACGTTAGTTCAGTCGGAACAGAAGTGTCTATGCTGGCAGTTTAGCAGGAAGCCACAAAATCAAATGCACGTCTTGAACCGTGTTCGACGGGAAACCGTTTAGCAGAAGTGTGACCCAAAGATGTTTTGGAAGCTGAAACCGTTAGAACAAAAGGAAGCGTGTGGACGGGTGTGATAAAGTCAAAATGTGTCCATTCTGTTTGAGTTTGCATATTCAAATCTGCTTCAATAAAAAGCCACATGAGAGAAGAAATCTTTGGCTTTCACTCTGGGAACTAAATGTTCCTGGGCTTGTTGGTAGAAAAGGGGGTTGTGACGTTCTCACTTTTTAAGCCCATAGTAAGCCAAAGATGCAGATGCATTCCTTCCAGCATGCGCTTGTTCAATGATGAGATCCGACCAACCCTGGATGGATGCATTTAATGCATTTTAAATGTTTGGATGAGGTGAAACTATGCACACGTGCACAAAACAGTGCAGGGCCACCCGAGGTTAATTGACTCTCACCCCGACCAAGCCAGTACAAAGTTCATAAATAAGACCAATATGTACTTGATTTTTAAAAAAAACTTAATATTTTGTGTTTTATCCACTAAAATTGATCAACCGCCATTGATGTTTTCGCCGCAGTGTGCACATTTTTTAGAGTCAGGCAGAATTCCTTCCGTAAGGAATTGCTTGAACAAGATATAAAAACCAGAAAATGGAAAATAATCAGTTCAAATTTGATACTGGGAAAAACATGGAGTTAACCCCCCACTATTGGTTATTCTTTGGCATTTATTTTCTGCACTGATTTCATGAGGCATAAACAAATGTTCAGCAAACCGGCAAGTAAAAGGCAATATTTAAAAATAAAGCGGCAATAACCTTGGACGCATTTCCCCAAACAACTTAATGTTGTGATCCATATTTTTAACGATAGAAAGTCGTTATTTACAAAGCAAATGAGAGTAAGACGGGTACAAACCTGCTTTGAGTGGCACAACACGAGGCTGCTTGCTAACTTCGCCCAGCAGTTGAAGTTGTTGCTCGTTCTCTTCTTTTATTCCACAAAGTTCATCTTTGTACTTGGGTGTCGTTCTTTCACTCATTTTCAAATGATAACTCCAAAAAATCCGCACTTGATCTCTGCTTGGCGATGAGTCATGTGCCTCTTTTTGTGAGCGGCTAGCTAGCTTACAAGATAAGTTAACTACGCCGAAAAGCATCAACGCGCGAAGATGAGATTATCGGGACACAAAGACTTAATAAATTATGTCGTAGTCCTTAAGAGTAGCACTGGACATTCTGTGAGGAAATTACAGTCAGTTCCACACTAAACCAGAAGAATTTAGCGGTGGGTGTTTTAGTTCCGGTGTGGACGGGTCGGTGGATGTGGTCGAGGTCCTTCGGAAGCTGCGCGCTTGCTAATGACGTCATGCTTTAAGCACGTATTTTTCAAATATCTTTCTTTGCAATAAAAAAAAAAAAAAAAAAAAAAAAAAATCTTTCTTCGCCTCTGTGTTTGTTTTTATCCCTGACTGTTCTATTTTAATATATATTTTATATAATATTTTAATTCGGTTGATAAAAAAAATTAACTAAATAACTAAAATAACGCCACATTGGCGAGTAAATTCTGACGTCACTTCCGCCTTTGCCCCGAGAAGCCGCTGCTGCAAGAGCAGTGGGACGTTTAAGTTTCTCCTCCCGAACTTGCAACAATGCTGTGTTTCACTCGGGCTGAAAATTGTATGAATATAATGTCTGCATATACTAGCAGTGAATAATCAGTTCAAATTTGATACTGGGAAAAAACAAGAGTTTACCCCGCACTATTGTTTTTTCTTTGGTGTTTATTTCCTGCACTGATTTCATTGGGCATAAACAAATGTTCAGCAAACCGACAAGTAAAAGGCAACATTTAAAAATAAAATGGCAATAACCGTGAACGCATTTCCCCAAATAACTTAATGTTGTGATGCATATTTTTAACGATAGAAAGTCTTTTTTTACAAAGCAAATAAGAGTAAGACGTGTCCAAACCTGCTTTGTGTAGCACAACACGAGGCTGCTTGCTAAATTCGTCCAGCAGTTGAAGATGTTGCTCGTTCTCTTCTTCTATTCCATAAAGTTCCTCTTTGTACTTGGGTGTCGTTCTTGCACACATTTTCAAATGATAATTCCAAAAAATCCGCACTCAATCTCTGCTTGGCGATGAGTCATGCGCCTCTTTTCGTTAGCGGCTAGCTAGCTAACAAGCTAAGCTAACTACGCCGAAAAGCATCAACGCGCGAAAATGAGATTATCGGGACACAAAGACTTAACGAATTATGTCGTAGTCCTTTAGAGTCGCACTGGACATCCTGTAAGAAAATTACAGTCAGTTCTACACTAAATCAGAAGAATTTGGCAGTGGGTGTTTTTGTTCCGGTGTGGACGGGTCGGTGCATGAGGTCGAGGTCCTTCGGAAGCTGCGCGCTTGCTTATGACGTCATGATTTAAAAACGTATTTTTCAAATATATTTCTTTGCCTCTGTGTTTGTTTTTACAGCTGGCTGTTCCTTTTTTTAATATATATTCTATATAATATTTTGATTCGATTGATAATTTTTCTTTTCAACAAAATTACTGCATACCACCATGATGGCGCGTTGGCCTCTACGTCACTTCCGGCTATGCTCTGAGAAGCCTCTGCTGTTCCAGCAGTGGGACGTTTAAGTTTCTCCTCCCGAACTTGCAACAATGCTGTGTTTCACTCGGGCTGAAAATTGTATGAATATAATGTCTGCATATACTAGCAGTGATTCTCAATTATTTCACGCCCGCCCCTACCAAGAAGAAAAAAGATTCACGCACCCCCCCACCACCATTTTTTTCTGTCTTTGTATAGTGATGTTAGATTGTCAATAGAATATCCCTTAACTAAGCTAAATTGCTAAGAAATATAATTTTGAGAATTATTATTGTGAGGATATCGAAACTCAGTACTCTGTTGTGCAAATATTGATGAGATGTTTTTTGTGCGAAACCAAGGCACGGATGAAACCATTGACAAATATTTTACGGACCTGAGAGTGCTAGCCAATGGATGCAACTTTGGAGACATAAAAGACTTGCTAATTAGAGATCGCATTGTGTGTGGCACCAATAGCTCAGCCATGAGAGAGAGGCTCCTCAGGGAAGATAGACTGACACTGGAGAAATGCCTACTAATATGTAGAGCTGCTGAACTGTCAAAAGAAAACAGCAGGACACTGGAAGGACACACTGTGGAGGAAATACATACAGTGAAACAAGATGCAAGGAAAAGCAACGGTGATGTAGTCGATTGTAGGTTTTGTGGACGAAAGCATGAGCGAAGTAAGACAAAATGCCCAGCTTTTGGAAGGAAATGTAAAAAGTGTGGGAAAGAAAATCATTTTGCTGTGAAGTGCAAATCGAAAATAGGACAAGGAGGGAAATGTAAACCAGTGAATGCTGTCACGGAAGAGGATGGAGAAACATATGAGGATATAATGACAATTGCTGTGATGAATGGCAAGGGGAACAATGAAATAGTTCACCAAGTGAATGAGCGACTCAACAAGGGACAGCAACTCTTTGCAAGGATGCTGGTAAACGGTACACATGTGAACTTTCAGATTGATTGTGGGGCGACCTGTAACATAATCCCAATAAACCTCCTAAACTCAGACACACAACTGGAGCACACAGAGAAAGTGCTGGTCATGTATAATAAATCCAGGTTGTGTCCGTTGGGGAAATGTAGGGTTAAAGTGAGAAACCCTCGAAACAACAAATTGTACAGGTTGGAGTTTCTCGTGGTGGACCAAGTGGACAAAATCCCCATATTGGGCCGGAAGGCCAGTGAGGCCATGAAACTAATTAAAGTACACTACGAGAACATCCTTACCATTGATGACATTGTGAAAAAAGAATTGGAACAGGTCAAAGAAGAAGGACAACAGGATTGCATAACGTTGGAGAAAATAAAGACTGAGTTTGGCGATGTGTTCACTGGTGATGGCTGTTTGGAGGGCGAGTATAACATTGAAATAAACAGTGAAGTGCCGCCTGTTAAACTGCCGAAACGCAGAGTACCCGTTTCACTGATGTCTCCACTGAAAGAGGAATTAAAAGATCTTGAGAGAAGAGGCATGATCGCACCGGTTGAGTGTAGCACTGACTGGATAAGTAGCATGGTGACAGTGATGAAACGCAATGGAAAACCGAGAATCTGCATAGACCCAAAACCACTCAATCGAGCGCTGAAAAGAAGCCACTTCCCTCTTCCGACGATTGAGGATATACTTCCGGAAATGGCAAAGGCGAAGATGTTCACAGTGTGTGATGTGAAGCATGGCTTCTGGCATGTTAAATTGGGGGAGGAGTCAAGCTACCTCACCACGTTTGCCACTCCATTTGGTCGGCACCGTTGGCTGAGAATGCCGATGGGAATAAGTCCAGCGCCGGAAGTATTCCAAAGGAGACTCATACAGGCGCTAGAAGGAATACCGGGAATATACATCATCGCTGATGATGTGTTGATCACAGGTGAAGGGACATCGCTGGAAGAAGCAAGTAGAGACAACGACAACAAACTCAGGTGCTTCCTAAACAGATGTAGAATGCGAAACATCAAATTGAACTTTGAGAAGATAAAACTACGGCGACAGGCCGTGCCGTATATTGGACATTTGTTGACAGCTGAGGGACTGCAGATAGACCCGGAGAAGGTGCGTGCAATCCAAGAGATGCCGAGGCCGACGGATGTCAAGGCAGTACAGAGACTGGTTGGGATGATAAATTACTTGTCCATGTTTTATGACCACTTGTCTGATGATTGTGAAATATTACGCCAACTTACACACAAAGAGAATGTGTGGGAGTGGACTGACACACAGGAGGAAGCGTTTAATAGACTGAAACACAAAATTGCCAGTGCACCCATTTTGAAGTATTACAATCAAGACGAGGAGTTGACACTTCAATGTGATGCATCAGAGACTGGGCTGGGGGCTGCTCTGACACAAGGAGGTAAGCCTGTAGCATATGGGAGCCGGGCCTTGACACAGACAGAAAGGGGCTATGCCCAGATAGAGAAGGAATGCTTGGCTATAGTCTATGGGATGGAGAAGTTTCACCAATACACATTTGGCAGGCAGGTGACGGTACAGAGTGACCACAAACCGTTGGAAAATATTCACAAGAAGCCACTTTTGAGTGCACCAAAGAGACTACAGAGGATGTTACTCCGATTACAGAAATATAACATGGAAGTGACCTATGTACCAGGCCGTCATATGTTGCTGGCTGACACACTCAGTAGGGCATACTTGCCAGAGGACACTAAAGGGGACATGGAGTCAGAGATAGAAACCGTAAACATGGTAGACTACCTACCTATTTCGCTGGAGAGACTGAGCTCAATTAGGAAGGCTACGTCAGTGGATTGGAGGCTGCAGAGAGTAATTGGCATGATTCTGTCAGGGTGGCCAAAATGCAAAAAGGATATACCCACGGACATTCAACACTATTACTCATTCCAGGAGGAACTTAGCTTCCAAGATGGTATCGTATTCAAAGGAGAGAGAGCTGTGATACCAGATTCACTCAGGACTGACATTACACGCCGTGTACACTCTTCTCATTTAGGAGTGGAAGGTTGTCTAAGGAGAGCAAGGGAGTGCGTGTACTGGCAAGGGATGAATGAGCACATTAAGACCTTTGTCTCCAAGTGTGACATCTGTAGGTCCATGGACCCCAAGCAACAGAAAGAGACACTATGTCCACATGATATGGTGTGTAGACCCTGGGCCAAGTTAGGGATGGACTTGTTTTCCTTTCATGATAGAAACTACCTGATTACAGTGGACTACTACTCCAACTTTTGGGAAGTGGATTACTTGCCCGATACGACAAGCAGCGCTGTGATTAGGAAGGTGAAAGCACATTTTGCAAGGCAGGGCATACCGGACGTGGTAGTGTCAGATAACGGACCACAATTCTCCTCCAAAGAGTTTCGTCTGTTTAGTGAAAAGTGGGAGTTTGAGCATAGGACGTCGTCGCCAGGATATGCCCAGAGCAACGGGAAGGCCGAGTCAGCAGTGAAAACTGCCAAGCGACTGATGATGAAAGCGGCGGCTGCGAACCAGGATGCATACGTGGCTATATTGGACCACCGAAATACACCAACCCAAGGCTTGGGTACAAGCCCAGCACAGAGACTTCTGAGTAGGCGGACTCGGACGCTTCTTCCAATCAGGGACGCTCTTTTAGAGCCGGAGTTGATCAAAAATGCAGAAGGCCTGTGGAAGAACAGTCAGAGACAGTAGAGATACTACAACCGCACTGCGAAAGACCTGGACATCCTTGAGAAAGGAGACACCGTGAGAGTTCAGCCGTTTCAGCGACATGGAGTCTGGCGGAAGGCGACGGTGCTGAAACCTGCGAGCCACAGGTCGTATGAAGTGGAGATGGAGTCGGGTGGTGTGTTACGGAGGAATCGACGTCACCTCAGGCGTGACCTTTGCCCACCGGCCTCGCCTAAAAAAGCTGAGACTGTGGAGAGTACGGCTGAGGTGGGGTCGGAACTGTGCCGTGCTGGTGACCAAGCGGCTGTGACGACCAGGTCTGGCCGTCGGGTCATTAGACCTCGATATCTGGAGGACTTCACGGAGTGATGTTTGTTTTGGAACTTTGCATGAGTCTAGGGTTGCTTGTCAGTTAAGGACAGAGAAAAAAAAAAAAAGGGAAAAAAAATGTGAGAGTTAATGAGAGTAACGTGTATTCTTTAGTTGTGATTACATTTAAATTCATAATGAGAGTAACGTGTATTCTTTAGTTGTGATTACATTTAAATTCATAGTCTTCGATGCTGTAATATGTTGCTGTCAATTAAAGAAGGTGACTTAAAAGAAAAAAAAGAAAAGATGTAACAATGGGATTGTTAGTTGGTGGTTGGGTGTTCCCAGGGGGACTGTTTTAGTAGACGCACACTGCGCCAGCAAGGCGGAAGTGGAGTGTATGAGAGCCGTGCAGTTGATGTTACAATAAAGATTCAGTGAGCAAATGAAAGAGCTCTAACCGTCCATTCTGTATAGTCATATGACAGAACAGAAAGAAACAAAAGCCACCCAGATATCTGTCTTTGTACTATTTCCTGAACTCCAGAAATGGAAGAAACTAAATATCGGAACTCGAATCAGTTGTTGAGTCTTTATTTGACCCTTTTCTTCTTGAGTACAAAAACCGAACACGCATTGGCGTAAGTTTGGCTTTTAAAAGTTGATTTACTAACTACTTCTCATTTCCACGGTGACTCAACTCCAACAATACTAAAGCTGTTGCTTTATGTTATTCATATAGAATTTTTGTTTAAAATCCCCCTGGCTCTTCTTTTTGTCTTTTCTATATTATGTACGTATTAATAACTGTGTTTGTTAATGTTAATAAAGTTTTTGGCAAAAAACGTATTAGTAAATATTTATCATGTCACTGATGGTGGAGTGGTACACTCGCCTGAGTTGTGTGCAGGCAACGTGGGTTCAGTTCCCTCTCAGTGACGGTGTCTAAGTCTGCCCTGTGACTGGCTGGCGACCAGTTCAGGGTTTGGTGCGCCTTTCGCCCGAAGTCAGCTGGGATAGGCTCCAGTACCCTCCCGCGACCCTGTTCAGGATAAGTGGTGTGGATAATGACATGACATGACAAATATTTGTCATCTCATCAATATTTGCATAACAGAGTACTGAGCTTCGAGATCCTCACGATAATAGTTCTCGAAATTATATTTCTTATCAATTTAGTTTAGTTTAGGGATATTTTATTGACAATCTAACATCACTATACAAAGACAGGAAAAAAATGGTGGTGCGGGGCGCGAATCTTTTTCTTCTTGGTAGGGGCGGGTGTGAAATAATTGAGAAGCACTGCTAGTATATGCAGACATTATATCCATACAATCTTGCAGCCCGATTTAACCACAGTATTGTTGCAAGTTCGGTAGGAGAAACGTAAACGTCCCACTGCTGATCCAGCAGCGGCTTCTCGGGAAATAGGCGGAAGTGACGTCGGAGCTGAATCGCGAATGCGGCGTTAATGTAGTTATTTTGTTGTTTTTCAACAACCGAATTAAAATATTATATAAAATATATATCAAAACAGAACAGCCAGGGGTAAAAACAAACACAGAGGCAAAGAAATATATTTGAAAAATACGTGCTTAAAGCATGACGTCATTAGCAAGCGCGCAGCTTGCGAAGGGCCTCGACCACATCCACTGACCCGTCCACACCGGAACAAAAAACGTCCACCGCTAAATTCTTCTGATTTAGTGTGGAACTGACTGTAATTTTTTCACAGGATGTCCAGTGCTACTCTAAAGGACGTCGACATAATTCATTAAGTCTTTGTGTCCCGATAATCTCATTTTCGCGCGTTGATGCTTTTCGGCGTAGTTAGTTTAGCTTGTTAGCTAGCTAGCCGCTAACGAAAAGAGGCTCATGACTCATCGCCAAGCAGAGATCAAGTGCGGATTTTTTGGAATTATCATTTGAAAATGTGTGAAAGAACGACACCCAAGTACAAAGAGGAACTTTGTGGAATAAAAGAAGAGAACGAGCAACATCATCAACTGCTGGGCGAAGTTTGCAACCAGCCTCGTGTTGTGCTACACAAAGCAGGTTTGTACCCGTCTTACTCTCATTTGCTTTGTAAAGAACGACTTTCTGTCGTTAAACATATGCATCACAACATTAAGTTGTTTGGGGAAATCGTTCAAGGTTATTGCCGTTTTATTTTTAAATATTGACTTTTACTTGCAGGTCTGCTGAACATTTGTTTATGCCAAATTAAATCAGTGCACAAAATAATTGCCAAAGAATAACCAATAGTGGGGGGTGAACTCCATGTTTTTCCCAGTATAAAATTTGAACTGATTATTTAACATATTACATTTTCTGTTTTTTATATCTTGTTCAAGCAATTCCTTACGGAAGGAATTCTGCTTGAATCTAAAATATGTGCACACTGCGGCGAAAACATCAATGGCGGTTGATCAATTTTAGTGGATAAAACACAAAATACGTTTTTTTTTTTTTTAAATCAAGTACGTATTGGTCTTATTTATTTATTAACTTTGTACTGGCTTCGTCGGGTGTAATTCAAGTTTTGTGCACATGTGCGTAGTTTCACCCCATCCAATCATTTAAAATACATTGAATGCATCCACCCAGGGTTGCACGGATCTCATCAGTGAACAAGCGCATGCTGCAAGGAATGCATCTGCATCTTTAGCTTACTATGGGCTTAAAAAGGGAGAACGTCACAACCCCCTTTTCTACCAACAAGGCCAGGAACATTTAGTTCCTGGTAATAAAGTTCCTGTGGCCCAGGTGGTTTGCATCTCGTCTGCAACTCATAGTTCTTGATCATGTATGCAAAAGACAATGATGACGTAACAGTGGGAGGTGTTGTGTTACTTTGTTACTCATTACTGACACCCTGTGGCTGTTAAGCATCATTGCAGTTACAAAATAATTCAGGGAACTCTTATCATATTATGGTGTATCTTAGTCTAATTTGGATATGTATTGGATAACTTTAATATAAACAGTCATTATTCAAATATGTCAACATGAAAGTCAGAGTGAAAGTGTTGTTGCTTAATTTATGTGTAGGGGTTTTGACTCTTCGAACGTTAATTTTGTTTTAAAGTTTATTTAGAAACAGAAATTTTCTAAAAACGTAAAAAGGGTAATGTCGGAACTTATCGCAGGATAAATGTCATTTTGGGTAAAAAAAAAACCCAAACGTAAATCATACAATAAATAGCGACTCTGATGCCAGGGCCCCTTTAATTTTTTTAGGTATCCAGATTATCATGAAAGCAAAAAGTACCCACGATGAAACTATCCATAAATGCAAAATGAAATACTTGTAAACATATTTCACTTGAAGGATTTCTATTCTATCAATGACATTATGTTGCGATGGCCCCCAGTGGTCTGCATCAATATGTTAGGGTCCCACAACAGGTGTTCCATCAGACGCACACAATAGCCTGTGTGTGCTAACTTCAGCTCGCTTCCAGAGCTGTGACTATGTCAGGAATGAAATCGGGCATCAGCCGCAACGTGTTTCCTTTTTAAATGCTCTTTTATCACAGTTGTGCTGCTAAAGCAGGGATGTCCAAACTTTTTGCAAAGGGGTCCGGATTTGATGTTGTAAAATGTGGGAGGGCCGACCTCGGCTGACATTAACTACATAAAGAACAATATATTCAAACACATTTTAGCAAGTGATTCTGTGTTTCACATTTGCTTTTTTATTTTCATTTAAACCATCAAACATGTATTTTGGTTCATTTGAAACATGAACATCACATGCAATTGAATATTTGCTTAACTTTTTTTCTTAAACAGAAGTAATTATAGTCTTGAGTGCAAATAATATTTGAACATGAATTATATCATCATGGGAGTTCAATGTTCACAGAATTTTTGAATTACAGAAATGATTATCCACAAGTGCAAGGACTAATTTGATATATATGACTTATCATCAAATATAAATGTTGAATGAACATTTTATTCTGGAATGAAAACCGACAACTTGTCTAAATTTGTGACTGAACAAAACAAAATTAAGTCAGTTATTTAAATGACAAATGACTTGCCTGCATTAATGTGACGGGTGATACTGAGATCTGGACTGCAGCACAAAGGCCAGGTCTGGCTCAAAGATGCGCGAGGTGAGAGTCTGTGAGCCGTGTCCTCACGCGACTCTGATTTAAGTTCATAACCGAGAATGTCTTTTCACACAAATACGTCGACCCAAACAAGCTCAGCATTTTCCTAGCAAACCCTCGAATCTCTCGAAACCTGCCTTTATCCATCTGTCGGTAAAAGTTGTCGAGAGAAAGTTGCCGGTGCCGACTGCGGCTCTCGGGGTCACACTGCGGCTCAATGAGCTCCAGCTGGGCTGGAACATTCTTTGTGTCCACGGAGAAAGGTGATGAAAAAAGAGGATATGCTTCTCAATAGCTGCAAAATTCAGAAAGCGTCGTGTGAACTCTTCAGCCAAAGACTTCCTATCTAATGCGTACTTTGTTTGCGCACTGATATTGCTCTCAGTCAACTTTCCTTTTTTTGTTTATTGTCGCCATTTTAGAAATTGGGGGTAAAGGTCACCCGGGGTGATGTCGCAGAGTGGTACTGCCTCTAGTGGGTAAATTAGGAACAGCAATTAAGAAGAGAGCGAACTAAGCACTGTATATGTGCGGGCCAGAATGTATTAATTTTATTACAGAGGCTGCGGGCCAGATGAAGTTTGACCCCGGGCCGCATTTGGCCCCCGGGCCGGACTTGGGACATGTCTGTGCTAAAGGGAGGTTTACATCGTAGGACGTAATTTTGTGAAATGCCCCCATGGTCCGGTCCAAATCGGGGTCGCACGCATTGATTCGTGTTCGGCAGGCACAAGTCAAGGTAGCACGGTAGAAACAAAATAAGACAAAGTCGCCGCCTGAGGTTTGACTTGGCCAAACCAAATTTGTCTTTTTGTGTCCTGCAGACGTCAGTGAAAACGATCTCCTTTCTGTGAAAGAGGAGCCAGACTGGACTCACATCAAAAAGGAGGAGGAGGAGGAGGAGATCAACAAGTCACCAGTGAACGTTGTCCATATAAAGACTGACGATGAAAACAAGGATGAGAGTGAGGACAAGAGAGGGGCGGAGCCTCCAAGCAGCAGCTCAAGTCATCACGTGACAAGAGAAGGCCGGGAGGAAGGATACAACCTCTACGTGGTCTCCCGGACGAGTCGGCGGTCCCCCGTCGACGACGAATGTATCCTGCCGGCACCCATATTACCCCACGACTCGGTCCGGAGGACCGGTCAGGGAGAGGGCGCCGCCACTATCTCTTGCCACCTTTTGGCTATGGCTCCTGCGGTGCCCCCGACTCATTCCCCTCCGGCAGAGGATTTTCGGCGACGCACCTCCCCCTCACAACGGCCTCTCCACCGAGCCGCAGAAGGTGATTGCGCTAGCTGGGCGAACCTTGGGAGGTTCCGCCCAGGCGCCAGCCCAACAACAACAACAACAACAACAACAGAAGGTGATGAAGACCACTGGGGGCCATCACAAGCACATAATGAGGACACATTATCAGACGCTCATGACGATGATGATGATGATGATGATGGGCAAGCCAAAGGTGAAAGGGCACATCACACTGACTCATTAACTTCAAAGCTGTCTTTAAAACCGCACACAAGAACACACAGTGGAGAAAAAACATTTTCTTGCTCGGTTTGTGGCAAAAGCTTCTCTCGAAAGTTTCATTTAACAATCCACACAAGAACACACAGTGGAGAAAAACCATTTTCTTGCTCGGTTTGTGGCAAAAGCTTCTCTCGAAAGTTTCATTTAACAATCCACACAAGAACACACAGTGGAGAAAAACCTATTTCATGCTCAGTTTGTGGCAAGAGTTTCTCTGACAAGTCTAATTTAACAAGCCACACAAGAACACACAGTGGTGAAAAACCTTTTTCTTACTCGGTTTGTGGCAAAAGCTTCTCTCGAAAGTCTCATTTAGTAAGGCACACAAGAATGCACAGTGGAGAAAAACCTTTTTCATGCTCAGTTTGTGGCAAGAGTTTCTCTGACAAGTCTAATTTAACAAGCCACACAACAACACACAGTGGTGAAAAATCTTTTTCCTGCTCAGTTTGTGGAAAATGCTTCTCGAAAAAGACATATTTAACAGAACACAAAAGAACACACACTGGAGAAAAACCTTTTTCCTGTACAGTTTGTGGCAAAAGCTTTTATGTAAAGTCAATTTTAACAGATCACACAAGAACACACACTGGAGAAAAACCTTTTTCCTGCTCAGTTTGTGGCAAGAGTTTCTCTCGGTCTCATTTAATAATTCACACAAGAACGCACAGTTGAGAAAAACCTTTTTTCCTGCTCAGTTTGTGGCAAGAGTTTCTCTCGAAGGTCTCATTTAATAATTCACACAAGAACGCACAGTGGAGAAAAACCTTTTTCCTGCTCAGTTTGTGCCAAGAGTTTCTCTCAAAAGTCGCGTTTACGAAACCACACAAGAACACACAGTGGAGACAAGCCATTCAGTTGCAGCGTTTGTTCTAAAAAATTCTTCACTAAACAGAGTGCTGAGAGACACGATTGTGCTGGCGAGAATTGCAGCGATCCTTGAAGATTAAAAAAAGGAAAAAAAATGAAAGAACCGACTCTTTGTGGTAAGATGTAAATGTGATTTTCAATAAAATATGATGAAATTGAATTTTGCAAAGCTCTTTTATTGACACAAGGCCAATGTGATCAGTGCCAGAAGAAGCAATGTGTCTGAGTGATGATGATTTGTTTTGGTGTTTACATCAAACATGTAAATAAAATTTATTGCCTTTACCTGGAATAACATTTTTTAACATTATGCTTTTCAGTTGTCTTTTTAATCGTACTTAATGGAAAAGGTGTGAGAAGAAACGGTGCTTATGAAATTGGTGCCTTCGACAATCATCAATAAAATCACTTGTTCCACTTGCGCTGTGTGAAAAGGTGAAAAACTAAACTCGTAGTTGAACTATAAAAAGAACCAGAAAGAGAAATGCAAATAGTCTCGGTTTCTCTTTCTAGGTTGAGCTCTATCAAGCGTTTGGGGTTTGTTGCTAAGCAGAATCTCACTTCGGAAAAACTATAATTTTGTCAAATATACAAAATACTCTTTTCATGCTATATTATATTTTTTATACTTTGGATTGCTTATATAATGAAATCGGGAAATATTAAAATTTAAAATTGGAAACCACATACAGATTTAATGCAATTAATAAGAAATATAGAAACATTTTATAAATATTGAACACATTGAGAAGAGTTAATCTTGAAATAAATATTGAAATATAAAAAATACTTAGGTATTAAATTAATTCAATAACCCGACCCCGGAATGAGTGGCAGAGAACGGCTGGATGGATGGAATAATTTAAATTGCACACATATTCAAATGAACAAATATGTTCAGAAATATTCAAGTGTGAAATAAAAAGGTTTAAATTAATATTGATAATTTTACATATTAAAATAATTGAATAAATATTGTAGTATTACATTAGCACGCTTAAATATACATTGAAATAAATAAAAAAAAAGTTGTGTATTTTTAAATGGCCTAATATAGATATGGGATGTAATTCTCTTTATGAAACTATGAAGGGACTGGAGGTCACAGTCGTGACCAGTCTTGGTTCTGAAGTTCCGATGTAACCAGATACTGCCCTGAGAGAAAATAGGCCTGAGCATTGTTTATGGTGGGGGCAATTCTCTCGCCAGGTCAGTGACCTTCCAGGGTGTGAAAGTAATTTAAGGTGGTCACGAGTAGACTGGTCGTATCAACGGTTAGACGCATCTGCTCTCCCTCTGGGGGACTTTTGGAGGGAAATCCCGAAGACTAGCGTGATGGGAATGCATATGCAACAAGGGAAAATTAGATATTCATACAGGGAATGTCTGAGAGGGGGCTCACACGTTTTTGGGGAGACTTCTTTTGACATCAGCATGTGACGAGAATAAAATCTTTCTCGAACCAGTTCTTTTTCATCACCAATCCAGCCTTGCTCGGCTGCCTCTCCGGAAGGCAGCAAGGACCCACACTTCAAAGACAAAATATACTACATATTGAAAGAAAAATAATACTCAGATATTGAAATAAGTATAGAATTGAATGAATAAACAACAAAGAAATAAATACCTCCTGGAAAATATCATTATTTATCAACAATTGTCAACATTTTTCTTTCTTAAACATTCTTCAGCAATCGTAATTTTATTTTTTTTTATTTTACTTTTTAAGTTACTTCAGTGCATTTCACACCTGTGCCTTCGGGGAATTCCTACTTTGTTCTACTTGAATAAATCCCCATCAAAATACCATCATTTATGACTGTGAGCCAGGGCTGGAAAGCGGTGAAGGTGGATTCTTAAAACGCTGACAAGGGAAAAGGTTGGTTAACAAGGATTTATTTTGACCGGCAAATGACAATCAATACACGATAGGCAAGGTAACTTGCTATGAATAATACTTTGGTATCTATTAGTGATGGGTCCAACGACACCGAGGCGTCGATGCGCGCGCCGAGCTTCCAGGGCAAACCCTGGCACGTTACTTTGCATGAAATATCCGCAAGATGGAAGACGTCACTGTTGATGCGCACTCAGAGGTGCAGCGCTATATGTCAGCAGGACACGTTGCACGTACGGAAGACTCGCTCTTATACTGGAAGTCCATGGAGGCAACGTTCCCTCATCTATTTCTATTAGCCACACAGGCGTTGTGCACACCGCCCTCTTCAGGGCCTTGTGCGAGGATCTTCTCAAAGGCGGGGGAAATTGCCTAAAAAAAAAAGAAATTGACTGAATAACAAAACGCTGGAGAAACTAATTTTTTGGAATAAAAATCTTTAATTACAATGAGTCTATCTATTGTCATTCACAACACTTTTACTTGGGCATTCAGACAGATGTTCTCTTAATTTATCAACTGCGTCTCGAATATCAAAGATTTTTTTTATGAAATTGCGTGTATGTAAAAATAATGTGAAAGCAAATGCCTAATCAGAATCAGAAATCGCTTTGTTATTGTACTCAAGTGTGCAACGAGATTAGAGAGCTCCCCTCTCCAGTGCAATACAACAATAATTCAGTTAAATATATAAATTAGATAAGAGAATAATTAGTGCGATGGAAAGGAATACGAAATAGGATATATAAAAACACATCACGTCGCTAATCAATGGAATTGGATAAAATTAGTTTGACAGATCAGTGTCAGATGACCCTGTCAAATGTTTCCTGCAAGTCCACCAGGTGTCAGTATTCAGCAACACAGTGTCAACACAATGTCAATACATTGTGTCACTGTGTCAAAACGATACAGGATGCCTCATCTACCCATCACTACTTGATAGAGCTCAACCTAGAAAGTGTTTTTAGCAAGTCAGAAATTTATTCAGAAAGTGAAATATTAAATGTATGTGAGGGGATATTCGAAGAGTTTGAGTTATGTTCAATGGACCATACATATACGAGCCAGCCAAACACAGCGAGAAAACCAGCGCTGACTCCAGTCGCTATCAAGTTGCCAACTCCTGACATACCAAAACCTTTGAGAGAAACTGAGACTGCTTGCATTTCTCTTTCTGGTTCTTTTTCGAGTTCAGTTTTTCACCTTTTCACAGCGTAATGAAGGCCAGTTGAGCAAGTGGAACAAGTGATTTTATTGATGATTGTGGAAGGCACCGATTTCATAAGCACCGTTTCTTCTCACACCTTTTCCATTAAGTACGATTAAAAAGACAACTGAAAAGCATAACGTTAACAAATGTTGTTCTAGGCAAAGGCAATTAATTTCATTTATAATGTCTGATGTTAACGCACAAAAAAACTCATCCTCACTCAGACACAATGGTTCTTCTGGCACTGATCACATTGGCTTTGTGTCAATAAAAGATCTTTGCAAAATTCAATTTCATCATATTTTATTGAAAATCACATTCACATCTTACCACAAAGAGTCGGTTCCTTCAGTTTTTTTTGTCATTTTTTAAGCTTCAAGCATCGCTGCTTTTGTCACCAACACAATTGTGTCTCTCAGCACTATGTTTAGTGGAGAATGTTTTAGCACAAACGCTGCAACTGAATGGCTTGTCTCGACTGTGTGTTCTTGTATGGCTTGTAAAATTCGACTTTTGAGAGAAACTCTTGCCACAAACTGAGCATGAAAAAGGTTTTTCTCCACTGTGTGTTCTTGTGTGCATTTGTAAATGTGACTTTACAGAGAAGCGTCTACCACAAACTGAGCAGGAAAAGGGTTTTTCTCCAGTGTGCTTTCTTGTGTGGCTTATTAAACTTGCCTTTATAGAAAAGCTTTCACCACAAACCAAGCAGGAAAAGGGTTTTTCTCCAGTATGTGTTGTTGTGTGTTTTGTTAAACTTGACTTATCAGAGAAACCTTTGCCACAAACTGAGCACGAAAAGGGTTTTTCTCCACTGTGTGTTCTTGTGTGGCTTGTTAACGTTGACTTGACAGAGAAGCATTTTCCACAAACTGAGCAGGAAAAAGGTTTTTCTCCACTGTGTGTTCTTGTGTGGCTTGTTAACGTTGAGTTTTGAGAGAAGCTTTTACCACAAACTGAGCAGGAAAAAGGTTTTTCTCCACTGTGAGTTCTTGTGTGGCTTGTTAACGTTGACTTTACAGAGAAGCATTTTCCACAAACTGAGCAGGAAAAAGGTTTTTCTCCACTGTGTATTCTTCTATGTTTTGTTAAAGTTGATTTTAGAGAGAATCCTTTGCCACAAACTGAGCAGGCGAAGGTTTTTTCTCCGCAGTGCGTTCTTATATGTTCTTTTAAACTTGACTTTTGAGAGAAACTCTTGCCACAAACTGAGCATGAAAAAGGTTTTTCTCCAGTGTGTGTTTTTATGTGACTTGTTAAATTTGACTTTAAAGAAAATCTTTTGCCACAAACTGAGCAGGAAACGTTTTTTTCTCCAGTGTGTGTTTTTATGTGACTTGTTAAATTTGACTTTAAAGAAAAGCTTTTGCCACAAACTGAGCAGGAAAAGTTTTTTTCTCCACTGTGTGTTTTTATGTGACTTGTAACATTTGACTTTCCAGAAAAGCTTTTGCCACAAACTGAGCAGGAGAAAGGTTTTTCGCCACTGTGTGTTCTTGTGTGTTCTGTTAAACTTGCCTTTTGAGAGAAGCATTTTCCACAAACTGAGCATGAAAAAGGTTTTTCTCCAGTGTGTAATCGTGTATGTGTTTTTAAATTTGACTTTAAAGAAAAGCTTTTGCCACAAACTGAGCAGCAAAAAGATGTTTCTCCACTGTGTGTTCTTGTGTGAATTGTCAAATGAAACTTTCGAGAGAAAATTTTGCCACAAATTGAGCAAAAAAGAGGTTTTTCTTGACCGTGGTTTCTTGTGTGTCGTTTTAAAGACAACTTTGAGGTTAATGAGTCAGTGTGACATGCCCTTTCAGTTTTGGCTTGCCCATCATCTTCATCATCATCATCGTCATGAGTGTCTGATAATGTGTCCTCATTTTGTGCTTGTGATGGCCCCCAGTGGTCTTCATCAACTTCTGTTGCCACGTGACGACTTGAACTGCTGCTTGGAGGCTCCGCCCCTCTGTTGTCCTCACTCTCATCCTTGTTTTCATCTTCAGTCGTTATAGGGACGTTCACTGGTGACTTGTTGATCTCCTCCTCCTCCTCCTCCTCCTTTTTGATGTGAGTCCAGTCTGGCTCCTCTTTCACAGAAAGGAGATCGTTTTCACTGACGTCTGTAGGACACAAAGACAAATTTGGTTTGGTCAAGTCAAAGCTCAGGCGGCAACTTTGTCTGATATTGTTTCTACCATGCTACCTTGACTTGTGCCTGCCGCACACGGAGCAATGCGTGCGACCCCAATTTGGACCGGACCATGGGGGTATTTCACAAAATTACGTCCGATGATAAGCTGTGATAAACGAGCATTTAAAAAGGAAGCACGTGTCGGCTGATGCCCGATTTCATTCCTGACATAGTCACAGACGTTTTTGGAAGCGAGCTGAAGTTAGCACACACAGGCTCTTGTGTGCGTCTGATGGAACACATGTTGTGGGACCCTAACATATTGATGCAGACCACTGGGGGCCATCGCAACATAATGTCATGGATAGAATAGAAATCCTTCAAGTAAAATATGTTTACAAGTATTTCATTTTGCATTTATAGTTTCATCGTGGGTACTTTTTGCTTTCATGATAATCTGGATACCTAAAAAAATTAAAGGGGCCCTGGCATCAGAGTCGCTATTTATTGTATGATTTACGTTTGGTTTTTTTTTTTACCCAAAATGACATTTATCCTGCGATAAGTTCCGGCATTACCCTTTTTACGTTTTTAGAAAATTTCTGTTTCTAAATAAACTTTAAAACAAAATTAACGTTCGAAGAGTCAAAACCCCTACACATAAATTAAGCAACAACACTTTCACTCTGACTTTCGTGTTGACATATTTGAATAATGACTGTATATTTTAAAGTTATCCAATACATATTCAAATTAGACTAAGATACACCATAATATTATAAGAGTTCCCTGAATTATTTTGTAACTGCAATGATGCTTAACAGCCATAGGGTGTCAGTAATGAGTAACAAAGTAACACAAGACCTCCCACTGATACATCCTCAATGTCATTTGGATAGATTACCAGGAACTATAAGATGCAAACCACCTGGGCCACAGGAACTTTATGACCAGGAACTAAATGTTCCTGGACTTGTTGGTAGAAAAGGGGGTTTTGACATTCTCCCTTTTTAAGCCCATAGTAAGCCAAAGATGCAGATGCATTCCTTGCAGCATGCGCTTGATCACTGATGAGATCCGTGCAACCCTGGGTGGATGGATTAAATGTATTTTAAATGTTTGGATGAGGTGAAACTATGCACACGTGCACAAAACAGTGCAGGGCCACCGGAGGTTCATTGACCGAGCCAGTAAAAATTTCATAAATAAGACCAATACGTACTTGATTTATTAAAAAAACGTAATCATTTGTGTTTTATTCACGAACATTGATCAACCTCCATTGATCTTATTGCCGCAGTGTGCACATTTTTTAGAGTCAGGCAGAATTCCTTCCGTAAGGAATTGCTTGAACATGATATGTCAGAGAGGTTGTCAAAAACGAGACAAGCCTTCACAAATGAATCACCCAGCCAAGATTGTCTTTGTCACTTGCGAGGAGCAGTCCGGCAAAGAGAAAAGCGTTCCCGCTCCTGTGCGGCGTTTTATTGAAGCACAGCAAAGCAATTTGAATATGCCAACCCATAAAGAATGGAAAAACATGAACACTGACTTTATCACACCCGTCCACACTCTTCCTGTTGTTCGAACGGTTTCAGCTTACAAGACATGTTTGGGTCAAACTTCTGTTCAATGCGAGCTAAACGGTTTCCTGTCAAACACGGTTCAAGACGTGCATCTGTTTTTGTGGCTTCCGGCTAAACTGCCAGCATAGACACAACTCTGTTACCACTGAACTCACGTTTTCCTGTTTAAGAGGTCCATGTTTTTGTGACCTTCTATTAACCTGTAAGCATAGTTTTGAAACATGATGACATGACAAACTTAATTTCTTTCACAATAATATAAAAACTTTTGCAGATATAGCAAAAACAAATTGGAGAAGCTGTGGAGCAGAGCACAACATCAGTCAGACCCCGGGTCCACGACCCCTCTGGCAAAGACGCAAACAGAGCTTTTGCTTCAGAGTGACCCATTCCCTGTCTACCATACTGTCGAGAAATTCGGAAAATGTTCCATAACAGAGGAATTCGTAATGGGTGCTGAAACACCACCCTGGTCTCAGAGCTGCCCAGTCGACTGGAACGGAGGACAACATATGCTTCCCCCGGCGGATGTGCACAGTGAAATTCAGTCCCACTCGAATTCCAGTGTTTCACAGGTGCGGGTTCGGTCCATGGCAGTGACTCGGCCAATGTCAAGAGTCCCACAAGGGTGACAGTGTTGTTGCTCACTGTTGCTCGTCAAGCTTGCAAAGCGTGGAACATCTTGTTCCACCATCAAAAACTGTTGTCCATCAATCATCACCGGAATGCCAAGACCTGCCGGTCCTTGAATGCTGAGGCTCCGCGGGCACCCCTATCGTGGAATGTGGTCCCAATCGGGTTGAGGCGTCAAGTGTGCGTTTGGAAGCCATAGAAGCGTTGTCGGAGGAGGGGGTAGCGATGGCGCCCCCGTGCTAGAGGAGCTCTTTGTGACTGGCATGGCGCTGGACCACAGGATGGCACATTTCAGGAAGTGGCTCGGTTTGGACCGCTCATCACCCAGTGACCCCACACCCCACAGCAAAAGCACGTCCCACTCACAACCCATGTCTATAACCACCCCCACTTCTGTTATGTGACCTTGTTAACCGGCCGGTGCGGACAACAAGTCTGCTGTGGCACTGCGCCACCAGAACCTGGCCCAGGAGCAGCGGAAACGCTAAGAGCAGACGCAATGGGAGCTGCATGCGTCGGCTGCTGCATTAGCTGCTTCCCCCCTGTTTTATTTTTTTTCCCCCATATTCTTTTTTCCGTTCCCGGTGAATTAGCACTCTTGGCCCTCTGAACCCGCAAGTGTAACAATTCTTTTTCTACATCCAATACAATATTTTCTTTCATCGATGCAGAAACGGGGGTTCTACTCATACTGATTAGCAGTTTCTCATTGACGGACTGTTTCGCATGATGTCAGTAACTGGGAGGCGCACGCCCTCGAGGACGGCCACCCGGCACAGCTGTGTGGTGGTGACACTATTGGACGGGTCACTGGCGGAAGCTTCAATCCATTCACGTCTCGCCCCGTCTCCCATAAGAGCTCACCAACTTAATCCCTCATCATATTTTACAAACGCCAATACCAATTGGTTTTGTCTTCTGTTTATGATTCATATTCAATTCCCATTGTGCCGGAGCCTATAGAGGACTGTATATTTACCTGAGGGGATGACCTATTTACCAAATTAACAATCAAATAATTTTAGTCTTTGCTTATCACTATAATAATTGAGGGAAATTAACATGCAATTATGACAATCACTTTGGCACAATAACACCATGAATATTCGATTAGCAAGAATACACATTTAATATTCTTAGAAATAATTATTCAGCCAAATTACAATATCTAATTCACCCATATATCAATGCAATCGAACTCAATGTCCTTGTATAACATCAAAATGTACCAATTTGATGCCCGGGTTGGTGGAGCTCGTGAATGGAGGCTGACGTCGGGGAAATCCTCCTTCTTGATGTATCCCAAGCTATGCGCGGCAAAGCAGGTGGATCCAAGTGCGCAATTGTCGAGGGGGGGGGCTAGGAAGCGCCGGTGGGAGCGGAGAATTATCTTAATCCGAGTGGGGGGGAACGAAGGTCGATCCTCACTGGCGAGGGAAAGGCTGGGTGAACTGTCCGAGGACAACGGGGCTCTGCCGCGAGGGAGAATGGCCGTACTTAGCCCACTGAAGCTAACTAGCCTGGATGCTCGCTAGCTTGGTCGCCGACAGAGACGCCACACACAAGGCAGCACAATCCACCGCAACGAATCCTCCTTTCCCGAGGCGTCACTTTGTTCGATGGACGACGTGGGTTAACGTCACCAATCCACTTTGCTGGCGTACGAGTTAGCGACCCTTCTTGGTGATGAGAACAGTATACAGTAATCCCCCGCTACTTCGCGGTTCACCTTTCGCGGCTTCAGTGCTTCGCGGGTCTAAAAAATATTCAAAAATTAAACTTTTTTGCCCGGGCACGATCGGGGCTCTCCATTCGCTCCGCTCCGCGGGGGCATTGTAGTTTCGCCGAGCGGCACGACGGGGCGCTGGAGCGGTTAGACGGCCGGCGTGTGCCGAAGAAGAGCGTGGGCGGAGAGGAGAGTGGACGAAGAAGAGCACGTTCCCTCGGAAACGATTTGGGGCGACGTTTCGCGCGGTTCGGACCGTACCAGAGCTCCGGCCAGCGTGCGTGGCAGTTAAGCCGAAGAGGAGCACCTTTCCGCCCGGGCACGAGCGGGGCGACATTTCGCTCCGTTCGGGACCGTACGAGAGCTCCGGAGGAGGCCGGCCGGCGTGCGTGGCAGTTAAACCGAAGAGGAGCACCTTCCGCACGGGGCACGAGCGGGGCGAAATGAAACCGAGTTCAACCAAACGGAGACACGCTTCGGGGGAGCAGGTCCGGCGTGCGTGACAATTAAGCCGGAGAGGAGCACCTCTTCCGCCCGGGCACGAGCGGCTGTCAGTTATGAATGAATAAATGAATAAATAAATAAATGAAGAATGCCACCTTTCATTTCACAGGGCACACCGGATGGCGTACCAGCGGTTAAAAGTCGAAGTAATTAAATAAATACAAAAAAATTTTAAGCATTTTTGAAGGTGCGCCGCTACTTCGCGGATTTTAATTTTTCGCGGGTGGTCTCGGTCCCCATTAACCGCGATAACTGGGGTTTACTGTACTTCCAACTGACTCCTTCCGCGACTCGCACTCCCCTTCTCTTCTGCTCAAGTGCACACTCTCCTTTGTTCAAGTGCACACTCTCTCACGTCATCAATCGGGATTGCGCGAGACAACCCGCGACCGACATTGTCCATTACATGCGCCACACCAATCAAAGGCAAACAGTATTAACAATACAGCAGAATGTCAAACGATGCACAATTATTAACCATATAACTGTGTATATCATAAAGCCATAACAAATAACATTAGTTCAGAAAATATCCCCTTCTTAATCACAACTCAAAGGGATGATTCAATAAACATGCGAACTTTCAGAACACCCATGAACACATCAACTATAATTTAGCTGTTCTTTTTTTAACTAACTAATACAGTGATTCTCAAATAGTGGGGCGCGGTGCGATGCTGAAGGGGTTGCGTGAATTGGGTTGTCCTATTTTTCCGCTTTTGTGCTGAACAGACTGCAGTTTTCACCCAGGAAATCCGTTCAGCGCGACATTAAAAAACGACAACGCCGTTCATTCTTCTCGTCTAACAAAAAGAAGCACACGAGTTATCGCCAAGCAAAGACCAAGTGCGGATTTGTTGAGATTGGCGTTTGAAAATGTGTGAAAGAATGACACCCAAGTACAAAGAGGAACTTTGTAGAATAAAAGAAGAGAACGAGCAACATCTTCAACTGGTGGGCGAAGTTTGCAAGCAGCCTCGTGTTGTGCTACACCAGTGATGCTGAGGGGGGCGCGTGGGACCCTGGGGAACATAATTTTTTGCATGGTTTTGGGACCGAAAAAGGCGATCTCAGACAACGCGAGTTTGAGCTCGTCAAAGCTGTTTGTGCCCCGAGTTCACGCAGTACTGGTTTAAAAAAAAAGCGTCACCCCGTCGCTCGTTGACCCGGAAGTGATTTCTTTCGCCGCTCTTTAAATGCTAAGCTATCTTGCGCCTCAGCAGAGCGGGCAAGGAGGCGCTAATCGCGCTAATCGCTAAAATGAATTGCTTCGATGGACGCTCGACTTTGAAAAGAAGTCTGACTCAAACCGCGTTCGGGCGGAGAGCCAGCAGCTATGAACAGAAATGTTGTATTGCAACCATTACGTATCCGAACAAAATAAGACGATGGCTACGTTAGCAATTTAGCAGACGCTCTCAGGCTGGAACACGGAAATGGCTGACGTCATCACAACGAAGCGGTTCGACGTCAAACGGATTGTAAACATAAAAAAAAAATGTATAGTCAACATATTAAAACTGTTGCTTTATGTTATTTATATAGAATTTTTGTTTGAAATCCCCCTGGCTCTTTTTGTCTTTTCTATATTAGGTACGTATTAATAACTGTTTGGGATATTTTATTGACAATCTAACATTAATATACAAAGAACATGTACATGAGTACGAAATGTAAAAAAAACTGTAGTGGGGGGGCGCGAATTTATTTTCTTCTTGGTAGGGGGGGCGTGACAGGAAATAATCGAGAACCACTGAACTAATATAACCCCGTTTTCCTCAACCAATGAGTCAGTATAATTTGAAGTGGATTATCCACAGACTAAAAATTTGTAATTTAATTCATAATCTAATTTAATCCATCACAACATGATAATTCATCATATTCCTGTCATTTCCTTCTCAAAATGTCGTTCCATTAATTGAATTACCGTCGTACATCCGTCGCCAAACTGAAGTATGGAACATTATTTTTTTTTTTTCGTTTTACATAACCTTTAACCTTTCATGTTCTGTTTCAACAAAATTGTATCTCTTATCAGTTTCCCTGTTTCATGAGTTGCTGCCGGGGGCACAAAGGAGGAGTTCAGAGAGGAATTTCACCGTCAGGGGCAATCCCAAACTTTTGTTTCCAGGACATTGTAACACTCTGGGCTGGTTTATTGTTCTTCTTATTGCAATTTTACTGCATTCAGTCTTCCTCGAGACTGAATACGTTCTAGTGTTTGCCAAATAGTTAATCCTAGTTTCTCACTTTAGCTTTTCACAGTCAAGATATGAACTTTTTCAACTGCACAATCACTTCATTGAGGTCTAATTATCAATTGTTTACCATAGTCAGACTTTTGCCGTCAAAGAGACCTGTTCCTTAACCATATGTTCACGTTTTCATCACTCAGGGCTTTTCCGTGTTGACAAATCACATTCCATGGAACATGCATTCATCCTTTTATGATCTTAGATTTCTCTATTTCTATGACCGCTTCTTGCAATGAAGATTAATTTCACCCCAATTATTATGCAGCCAATTATCTTTCTCATTCTAATTTTGCTTTAGTTATTATCCACATTTTTAAACATATTTTATGCTGCATCTTTCAATGCACACTAGGACGCACACGCGTTAGTTGAACTGATAAAACGGAATATTAATGCAATAACATTTGGGTTTTAGAAGGGGCAATTCGGCACTGGTTGATAACTATCACCCCTTTTCTCCTGCGTGGGGGCTGCCTGACTTCTTGGTCCCACAGTAGATGGTAGCCAGGTTTTTGATTTTGTGTGGTCTTTACCAGAACACGAGTAATCACAGGGTACGCATCTGAACAGCGGAGTCGAACCGGCCCAGACTTAATGCATTACTATTGCGACGTACCAGCAAAACCGTCGGGCCCTCCACACAACGGTACGCTTCAATCCTTACTGTGTTCCTTGCCACAAAGTGCCCAATACGATACATGGAAGCGCGCTTCTCTTCATTATTTCTATTTTCAGCTCATAATTTTCCTGCTAAAATTTACACCCTGGCCAGGTTCTGTGCTCAAACTGAGCTTATTCACGACTATGTTGTCTATAGCTATAGTTTTAAACTTCTTATTTCTCATCTCTTTAACCACTAGACCTTTCTTTTCTTTATCTTCTGCACATTTCTCCCGCACTAGTCCCCATTTACTTAGTTCCTATCATCATTTTTTAAATTTATTTTTTTTTAATACTTTTTCTAATGTTCTTTCATAGTGCGGTACTTTGACATCTTTTAATGTCTTAATCAATCATTATAGAGGCCTCTTGTTTAAACAATAATTGAAACTAACACAGGGACATTTTCCATGACCAATCAGCCAGCAGACCCACACGCACAAGCTCTCTTTAACGACCCCAAAAGCCCCGACCGCTTGGACACAGGCGCACAACACCCATTGTGAGTAAAAGCATCTCACCGAAAGTTCAGCAGGCCGGCTGTTGAGCGCCTGCGCCCCAGCACCCTGAGACCCTCAATGGAGCAAAATGCCAAAAATTAGGTATATTTTGTTGTTTATGTGTGGGGCTGGCTCAGCTTCCCTCCGGCTGGGCTGAGATCAGCGCGCCATTTTTCGATTGTACGTGTCTGAGTACAGTTTCTCGTCAGATTTAGAAAAAGCCGCCCAGATATCTGTCTTTGTACTATTTCCTGAACTCCAGAAATCGAAGAAACTAAAATATCGCAACCCTAATCAGCTGTTGTTGAGTCTTTATTTGGCCCTTTTCTTCTTGAGTACAAAAAACGAACACACATTGGAGTAAGTTTGGCTTTTAAGATTCATTTACTAAATGTTTCTCATTTTCTCGGTGGCTCAACTCCAACAGTGGATATAAAAATACACTACATCTGTCAGCATAGTTTTGAAACCTGACATGACAAACTTAATTTCTTTAACAACATATAACAACTGGAATATGTAAAATGTTAAATAATCAGTTCAAATTTTAAACTGGGAAAAAAACACGGAGTTTACCTTCCTCTGTTGGTTATTCTTTGGCATTTATTTTCTGCACTGATTTCATTTGGCATAAACAAATGTTAAGCAGACCTGCAAGTAAACGGCAATATTTAAAAATAAAACGGCAATAACCTTGAACGATTTCCCCAAACAACTTACTGTTGTGATGCATATTTTTAACGATAGAAAGTCGTTCTTTACAAAGCAAATGAGAGAAAGAAGTGTACAAACCTGCTTTGTGTAGCACAACACGAGGCTGCTTCCAACCTTCGCCCAGCAGTTGAAGATGCTGGTCGTTCTCTTCTTTTATTCCACAAAGTTCCTCTTTGTACTTGGGTGTCGTTCTTTCACACATTTTCAAAAGCCAATCTCAACAAATCCGCACTTGGTCTCTGCTTGGCGATAACTCGTGTGCTTCTCTTTGTTCGACGAGACGAATGAAAGATGGCGTCGTTTTTCAAAGTCCCACTGAAAGGACTTCCTGTTCGTCACGAAAGCGGAAGAACAGGACACACCCCGCTGTGATATGATTGGCTGCTGGCTGTGTGGAGCACTGTCATCAACTCACCGACAGATGTCGCCATTTGCGATGCAAATCATTGTTATCTTGTAAACCAGGGGCGTCAAACTCATTTTTGTGGACGGGCTACATCGTAGTTGTGGTTTCCCTCAGAGGGCCGGTATGACTGTGAACCCATATAAATTGATTGGAAAGACAGTTTTGAAATCAGAAGCAAGTAAGTAATTGTTCAACAATTTTTCCATTTATTTTAAAAGGGGAGTAACAACTAAATGGCAATATCTCATATCTCAGTGTTGTTAAAAGTGAAGAAAATATGCTAGAAACAGGAAGTTGATGCAGATCATTTGCCCTTTGCGGACCACCTAAAATGAGGTTGCGGGCCAAATCTGGCCCCGGGCCTTGAGTGTGACACATGTGTTCTAAACATTGGAAAAACGTACGATTTAAACCATATGCACATGAGCAAACATTTTACTTCCCAAATATGAACTTGAGAGATGTATTGAATTTTACTTTTGTTGCTGTTTTTTTTTATACATCTGACACCATGTTGTTGTTTGGAGAATATTACAAATGTTATTATCAGTTGACATGATAAAGTGATACTTTATGTCAACATATTTGCACCTTTGCCTTTTTACAGGGTTTTTCAACAGGTTGCGATGTGGTTGTGGATTTTCAATTAAAATATGCCACTGTTTTATTACTTAACTGTTCTTGTGTTCGAAAATGATTTCGGTATTTATTTAAGTACTTTAATATTTCATAATTTGTTTCATTATTCATTAAACTACAAGAATTCACTATTAATTTCAAGATTCATTGAACTGTTTTAGGAATAATTTAGTATTCAATGTTTCATCGTTACAGTATTTACTTTTTAAATTTTTGTTTCACCATTTTGTTCAATCTTAATCTTATGGAAAATTATTTAACAAGCACCAACACAAGGTTTTTAAAGATAAAGATAAAGTTGTCCTTCAATAGTCCCACAATGGGGAAATTTGCAGTGTTACAGCAGCAAAGGTATAGATCACACAGAGGAGGCGGCGTAATGTCGCCGTTAATGTATAACATTAGCAGCAGACATTCATAAAAAGCATGCAAATATACACTGTATATACGTAAATACACAAATCCCCCTGAATATACACACTTACATCCCACAACATATACAAGTGTAAGGAAACACTCTGAATGTCTGTCCATGGTACAGAGGGGAAATTAATAAAAATGCTGCAATGATAAAAAAATACTGCAATGATTAAAGTGCTGTAATGGTAAAAGTACTGCAATGATAAGACTACTGCAATGGTAAACAAAATACAGCATTGGTCAATATTTAAGTACAGCATTGGATAAAGCACAGTAGTTGTCATGATCCGTTCTGTCATGCCTTTGTTTTTGTTTTGTTTCTCCAGCTGAGTGGGCGTTTCCCCCGGCACTCATGTCATCCTGGCTGAGAGGCGCGCCCACCGGCTGCGCACCTGATGCTGCTTAATGCAACGATTGCCGCTCTACTTAAACCAACAACGCTGACCATTCAGCGTTGGACTATTCTTTCGTCTTGCTCACGTTCATGATCCCAAGCGTCGTATTGTATTGCGCTCTCGCCCTGCACTTCGCAGTAGACGTTTTTGTGTTTTCCCGTTTTGTGACGAGCTAAGGCTTTGCTCGTTTCTGTTCTCGTTTATTCTGATTGACTACCCCTTGCCCCCTTTGTTGGTAAACAATTTATGTTTTGTGTTCCTTGCCTTTTGCAAGCGCCTTTTGTTCCGCCGTCAGTTTTATGCTCCCCTGGTGCGCGATCAGCCACCAGCGTTTTTCGTTCGATAGTTGTCGGCACGCCATAAATCCTGATTGTGAATTGATTTCTAACTATAGTAATAAATACCGTTGTTTACACCAAGATCTATCCTTGTCTGCAATTTTGGAGTCCAGCCTGTATTTCCCAGCGATTGCTGGGAAATACCCCTAACAGAATAGTCCGACCATGGACTCTGCAGACAAGGAAAGAATTCTAAAGTCTCTGGCCAGCCAAGGACAGCTAGTCGGTAAACAAGACGCAGAGCTCGCGACGCTCCGCGAGGCAGTCGGCTTGCTCGCCCTCCGACTAGAGGGCGTCGACTCCCGCATAGGGTCCCTCTGCTCGCACACAGCACCAGGCGCTGATCCTACTGCCTCCGCGTACGGGATGCTCCCTCCCGGTGTTTTCGGCCGCGAACCCAACCTACCCCACCCGCCCCGCTATGGGGGGGAACTTGGCCTTTGCGGGCCATTTATTCACCATTGCCGGTTAATTTTCGATCAACAGCCATATACTTACGCTCACGACAGTTCCAAGATAGCCTTTATGATGGGTCTCTTGACTGGCCAAGCTAGTGCATGGGCCATGGCCGTGAGCAATGCACGTCCGGACATTCGCTCCTCTTTCCCCGCTTTCCTGGCGGAGTTCCAGCGGGTTTTTTACCATCCACTCCGGGGAAAAGAAGCCGGGGCCGAGCTCTTAAACTGCACGCAGGGCAGTCGCTCTGTAGCGGACTACTCCATAGCCTTCCACATTCTTGCGACAGAGAGCGGGTTCGACGACTGTGCCCTGCGGACTGTTTTCCGTCGGGGTTTAAACTCCGCACTAAAGGACGAGCTTGCTGTTCGCGAGGATGCGGCCACGCTGGAGGAGCTCATCAGTCTCGCCATCCGCCTCGACAACCGCCTCAAAGAGCGACGGCGCGAGAAGGGAGCGTAGCAGCGTCGCAGCGAGTCCACGCACTACCGGGTTCCAGAGCCGTCGTCCGCCGAGGAACCGATGCAGCTGGGAGCCGGCTGGCTCGATTCCAAGGAGCGACAACGACGGCGCAGTTCGGGAGCCTGTTTTTACTGTGGACTCCAGGGGCACCGGGTGTCCTCGTGCCCGGCTCAACCTCCGCGCCGGACATCATCCCGGGCACCGGCCGACCAGTGTAAGTCCGCAGCCGCCCACCACAACTCCGGGAAGGAGAACGCCAGCTTTGCAACCCATGAACAGCGGGTCAGAGGATCACAGGACATTGTGAGACTGGAGGTGGACCGGGAGATCCGGGGACCAAACAGCAGCATCCAGATTCGTGCCTTGGTCGACTCTGGGGCCGATGACTGTTTTATTGATTCCGGTTTAGTCGCAAAATTGGGTTGTTCGGTCACCGAACTAGACAAGTCCGAAAAACTGTGCGACCTGGACAGACGCCTCCTGGCAGACATTCGGCGGGTAACACAACCGCTCACGTTAAAAATATCCGGTAATCATATCGAGACGAGATCTTTTTTTGTCATGCCGTCAAGGGCGGCACCGGTTGTCTTCGGGTTACCGTGGCTAAAATCACACAATCCGGTGATAGACTGGGGAAGGATGTCCATCGAAAACTGGAGTCCGTTTTGCTATGCCCACTGTTTGCGTTCCGCGGAGGAGGGGTAAAGGGGCCGGGCAGCGCCGCCCGAGGTCGTTAATTTAGATAACGTTCCCGAGGTCTACCACGACTTGCGAGCGGTTTTCAGCAAGGACCACGCCAAGTCCTTACCTCTGCATCGTCCGTATGACTGCGCCATTGAGTTGCTACCCAATTCGACGCTTCCGTCAGCACGTCTGTTTAAAGTCTCCCAGCCCAAGCAAACCGCGATGAACGAGCACATTACTGACTTCCTCTAAGCTGGGTTGATCCGGCCGTCAAAATCTCCGGTCGGGGCCGGATTGTTTTGTGGAGAAGAAGGATAAGACCTTGCGGCCCTGCGTCGATTACAAGGGTCTGAACGCCATAACGGTGAAAAACCGGTACCCGCTTCCACTGTTAGACTCCGCGTTTGCTCCAGTGCAGTCGGCCGCGATTTTTTCCAAACTAGACCTACGTAGCGCCTACCATCTGGTTAGAATCCGAGCGGGGGACGAGTGGAAGACCGCCTTCAAGACGCCCTTAGGGCACTTTGAATATTTAGTTATGCCATTCGGGTTGTCGAATGCCCCGGCCGTGTTCCAAGCGTTAATCAACGACGTATTAAGGGACATGCTGAACGTATGCTGTTTCGTTTATCTTGACGACATTTTGATTTTTTTCAAGTTCCCCAGAGGAACACCAACGACACGTCCGGGCAGTGTTACAGCGGTTGCTGGAGAACAAACTATATGTTAAGGCTGAAAAATGCGAATTCCACCAGAGCTCGGTGCAATTCCTGGGGTTCATTGTGGAGAACGGGCAGATCAAAGCCGACCCCGCCAAGACCCGCGCGGTGGTGGAATGGCCGGTTCCCACTACCCAGAAGCAGCTACAGCGCTTCCTAGGGTTCGCTAACTTTTACTGTCGATTCATCAAGGACTACAGTCGCAAGGCTCTACCCCTTACTCGCTTAACGTCCGTGAAGACGCGGTTCACATGGAGCGCGGAGGCTCAAGCGGCCTTTGATAATTTGAAGAGAGCCTTCACAATGCCCCCGGTGTTGCGTCACCCTAACCCGATTGTGTTTTTGTTGTAGAGGTGGATGCCTCGGATTCGGGAGTCGGGGCAGTCCTATCCCAGCGTTCTCCGGTCGACCAGAAGCTCCACCCCTGCGCTTTCTTCTCCCGCCGACTCACCCCCGCGGAGGCCAACTACGACGTGGGAAATCGGGAGCTCTTGGCAGTGTTCCTGGCCCTTCAGGAATGGAGGCATTGGTTGGAGCGGACCATCGAACCATTCATCGTGTTCACGGATCACAAGAACTTGTCCTATATCCGCTCTGTTAAAAGACTCAACCCTCGCCAAGCCCGTTGGTCCTTACTCCTCAGCCGCTACAACTACACTCTCACGTATCGCCCGGGGTCGCGGAACACCAAGCCGGTGTCAGGTTTGCTCGCCGGTGGGCGAGGAGGAGGTGGACCCAGAGGTGGGAGGAAGCAGGGAAAAGGGTAAACTAAAGGGAATTTATTAAATTAATCAAATGAGGACAAACAACATGGCGTGGACAAACAAACGTGGCAGGGTGCAAAATGACTAAGACGAACTAAACGTGACTAAACAGAACAAAAGCCGAGGAACAAGACAGTGACAAAAACTAGGGACAAGAGTGGGAGCAAGAGCGGGAGCGAAGCGAGAACATGAGCGTGAACGAGATCAGGGAGCGGTCGTGACAGTCCAAATGAAGCAGCAGGAGTAGCGTTCCGACAATGGGTTGTCGGAGTGAGGTGTTTAAATAGTCCAGTCAATAGGGGAGCAGATGGGAATCAGGTGTGTTGATGATAACGGGGAACAGGTGCGTGGCTGGTGAGACAGAGTGCTGGGGGGAAACGCCCTACTCAGCTGACAAACATAAACAAAAGTGCACATGGTAGGAAAGTGACAAAAACAATAACAAAAGCACATGCAGACGAAAACAATGACAAAAACCCCTGTCATGCCCGACGCGGATCATGACAGTACCCCCCCCTCAAGGGACGGATTCCAGACGTCCCACAAAAAGAAAACCATGTCCAAAAACGAGGGTGGGCGGAAGGGGTCGGGCGGTGGGTCAACGACCCGTGATCGAAACCGGTCTGGTGGATGTCCGGGAGGCCAGACCAGCGAGTCCTTTCGTGGCCATTCAGGCGGCCGTCCGGGTGGCTGAACCCGCAAGTCCAGTCGTGGCCATTCGGGTGGGCGTCTGGGAGGCCAAACCAGGGAGTCCGACTGTGGCCATTCAGGCGGGCGTCCGGGAGGCCCAGATCGCCACATCGAGTGCGCCGCCGAGGCTTGGAGCGGCGGCGGACCGGACGCAGCCGAGACAGGAACTTGGAGCGACGGCTGGTCGTCCAGCCCCGCCGAGTCAGGAACGTGGAGCGGCGGCGGGTCGTCGAATCCCGCCGAGGCAGGAACGTGGAGCGGCGGCTGGTCCTCGAGCCCCGCCGAGACAGGAACGTGGAGCGGCGGCTGGTCCTCGAGCCCCGCCGAGACAGGAACGTGGAGCGGCGGCTGGTCCTCGAGCCCCGCCGAGACAGGAACGTGGAGCGGCGGCTGGTCCTCGAACCCCGCCGAGACAGGAACGTGGAGCGGCGGCTGGTCCTCGAGCCCCGCCGAGACAGGAACGTGGAGCGGCGGCGCATCGTCGGACGCCGCCGAGGCCGTGACGAGAAGCGGCGGCGCATCGTCGGACGCCGCCGAGGCCGTGACGAGAAGCGGCGGCGCATCGTTGGACGCCGCCGAGGCCGTGACGAGAAGCGGCGGCGCATCGTCGGACGCCGCCGAGGCAGAGTCGAGAGGCGGCGGCGTGTCGTCGTCCACCACCGAGGCAGGAGCCAGGAGCGACCGTGGGTCGTCGAGCGCTGCCGGGGCAGGCCCTTGCAACGGGCGCAGGACAGGCGCCGTCGGATCCTTGACCGGAAGCGGACGCGGGACAGGCTCCGCCGGAACGTGAGCTTGGGGCGGACGCACAATGTGCTCCGCCGGAACGTGAACCTGGGGCGGGCGCACAACGTGCTCCGCCTGAACGTGAACCTGGGGCGGACGCACAACGTGCTCCGCCTGAACGTGAACCTGGGACGGACGCACAACGTGCTCCGCCTGAACGTGAACCTGGGACGGACGCACAACGTGCTCCGCCTGAACGTGAACCTGGGACGGACGCACAACGTGCTCCGCCTGAACGTGAACCTGGAACGGACGCACAACGTGCTCCGCCTGAACGTGAACCTGGGACGGACGCACAACGTGCTCCGCCTGAACGTGAACCTGGGACGGACGCACAACGTGCTCCGCCTGAACGTGAACCTGGGACGGACGCACAACGTGCTCCGCCTGAACGTGAACCTGGGACGGACGCACAACGTGCTCCGCCTGAACGTGAACCTGGGACGGACGCACAACGTGCTCCGCCTGAACGTGAACCTGGGACGGACGCACAACGTGCTCCGCCTGAACGTGAACCTGGGACGGACGCACAACGTGCTCCGCCGGGACATGGACTGGGGACGGACGCACAACGTGCTCCGCCGGGACATGGACTTGGGGCAGACGCGGAACGTGCTCCGCCGCAACATGGACTTGGGGTGGACGCAGGACGCGCACCACCGGAACATGGACTTGGGGCGGACGCGGAACGTGCTCCGCCGCCACATGGACTTGGGCCATCGGCAGGGCGCCGGAACGGGGCTCAGCAGCTGACGAGGAGCCGAGACGGGGCTCAGCAGCTGACGAGGAGCCGGGACGGGGCTCAGCAGCTGACGAGGAGCCGAGACGGGGCTCAGCAGCTGACGAGGAGCCGGGACGGGGCTCAGCAGCTGACGAGGAGCCGGGACGGGGCTCAGCAGCTGACGAGGAGCCTGAACGGGGCTCAGCAGCTGACGGGGAGCCTGAGTGGGACTCTGGAGGCTGCAGCGGACGAGGAACCGGCACGGGGGGCTGCCGCTGACGAGGAGCCGGCACAGGAGTCTGCCGCGAACGGGGAGCCGGCACTGGAGGCTGCATCTGACGAGGAGCCGGCACTGGAGGCTGCAGCGGACGAGGAGCCGGCACTGGAGGCTGCAGCGGACGAGGAGCCGGCACTGGAGGCTGCAGCGGACGAGGAGCCGGCACTGGAGGCTGCAGCGGACGAGGAGCCGGCACTGGAGGCTGCAGCGGACGAGGAGCCGGCACTGGAGGCTGCAGCGGACGAGGAGCCGGCACTGGAGGCTGCAGCGGACGAGGAGCCGGCACTGGAGGCTGCAGCGGACGAGGAGCCGGCACTGGAGGCTGCAGCGGACGTGGGGGCGGCATGGGTTGCTGCAGCTGACGTGGGGGCGGCATGGGTTGCTGCAGCTGACGTGGAGGCGGCGTGGGTTGCTGCAGCTGACGTGGAGGCGGCGTGGGTTGCTGCAGCTGACGTGGAGGCGGCGTGGGTTGCGCAGCTGACGTGGAGGCTGCAGCGGGCCGGGCGCAGCAGCCGGGCCGGGCGCAGCCGAAACGGGGGAACTGATCCCTATCAGCCTGCCGCCATAGGGAGTCAGGGGAACGGGAAACATGAGGGACCGTGACTACTGGTGCTGGTGAACGTGAGCTATGATGCGCAAGGGGGACGTGACAAGGTGCGGAAAGCGACAGTGGACGAGGTGTGCGACGTGACTTTGGACGAGATGGACGACGCGTGGTGGAAGAGGAAGTGGTCTCGAAAAAAACAAATGAAAACGGTGTTAGGAATTGTTCAGGGGGAAGAAAGTGACTGATCTGTGCTAAATCCGGGTTACGCTGGGCGTCTAACTGATTATATATATACTCGAAGTCATCTTCGTGGTCCGAGTCTACCAGAACGTGAGGGGCATAGTGCTCGAAATCATACCCGTAATCGGGTTGGATTGAAAAGTGGGATGGTGAAAAGGTACTGTGCTCAAGGTCTTCATCATAGTCCGAATCAATAATCAGGTGAGGGGGTATGACAGGGAGGCCGTCGATTTTAATACCGTGACACGCGGAGGAAGCAACAGACGAGGTACGGGGCTGGTCGGCAGGCTGATGAGGGCGGTTGTCCGATCGGCGACGACGATGATGTCGCCGAGAGCTTCCCGCAGGGTCCGTAGTTGGTCGGAACATTCTGTCCGGACGCCGCCGTTCGGCGAAGAGGTGGGTGGACCCAAAGAGCGAGGAAGCAGGGAAAAGGGTAAACTAAAGGGAATTTATTAAATTAATCAAATGAGGACAAACAACATGGCGTGGACAAACAAACGTGGCAGGGTGCAAAATGACTAAGACGAACTAAACGTGACTAAACAGAACAAAAGCCGAGGAACAAGACAATGACAAAAACTAGGGACAAGAGCGGGAGCAAGAGCGGGAGCGAAGCGAGAACATGAGCGTGAACGAGATCAGGGAGCGGTCGTGACAGTCCAAATGAAGCAGCAGGAGTAGCGTTCCGACAATGGGTTGTCGGAGTGAGGTGTTTAAATAGTCCAGTCAATAGGGGAGCAGATGGGAATCATGTGTGTTGATGATAACGGGGAACAGGTGCGTGGCTGGTGAGACAGAGTGCTGGGGGGAAACGCCCTACTCAGCTGACAAACATAAACAAAAGTGCACATGGTAGGAAAGTGACAAAAACAATAACAAAAGCACATGCAGACGAAAACAATGACAAAAAACCCTGTCATGCCCGACGCGGATCATGACAGCCGGACGCGCTGTCACGCATCCACGATCCGGCGGAGGAAGACTCAGAACCAGACTACGTGGTGCCAAGCCATCGCCTGGTGGGAGCCTTACAGTGGGAGGTGGAGCAACGGATACAGGGAGCCCAAAATTATGCAGACAAGCCGCCCGAGTGCCCAGCAGGGTGCCTGTTCGTGCCGCCCCAACATCGGGCGGAGGTGCTTAAATGGGGTCCCTCCTCCAAGGTGGCGTGCCATCCCGGGGCCCGACGTACCCACGGCCTCATAGGCCAACGCTTTTGGTGGCCCGTGTTGGGCAAGGACGTCAAAGACTATGTCAAGGCCTGTCATGCCTGCGCTTCGAGTAAGGCCTCTCATCAACCTCCAGCGGGTCTACTGCACCCTTTGCCAGTTCCCCCACGACCCTGGTCGCACATTGCTTTGGACTTTGTGACCGGGTTGCCGGTCTCCAAGGGGAATTCCGTTATACTCACCATAGTGGATCGCTTTTCCAAATCAGCCCATTTCATCGCTCTGCCGAAACTTCCGTCCACCTTGGAGACGGCGAACTTACTCGTGCGGCACGTGTTCAGGCTTCACGGGATTCCCTCCAACCTGGTGTCTGACCGGGGCCCACAGTTCGTGTCAAGAGTATGGAAGCGCTTCTGCCAGTCCAGTTTCTCGTGAGATTAAGAAAAAGCCGCCCAGATATCTGTCTTTGTACTATTTCCTGAACTCCAGAAATTGAAGAAACTAAATATCGGAACTCTAATCAGTTGTTGAGTCTTCATTTGACCCTTTTCTTCTTGAGTACAAAAAACGAACACGCATTGGAGTGAGTTTGGCTTTTAAAGGTTGCTTTACAAACTACTTCTCATTTCCACAGTGACTCAACTCCAACAATACTAAAGCTGTTGCTTTTTGTTATTCATATAGAGTTTTTGTTTAAAATCCCCCTGGCTCTTCTTTTTGTCTTTTCTATATTATGTACGTATTAATAACTGTGTTTGTTAATGTTAATAAAGTTTTTTACAAAAAACGTATTAGTAAATATTTATCATGTCACTGATGGTGGAGTGGTACACTCGCCTGAGTTGTGTGCAGGCAACGTGGGTTCAGTTCCCTCTCAGTGACGGTGTATATGTCTGCCCTGTGACTGGCTGGCGACCAGGGACTCGCAGTGCTCACATTCGGCCACAGGGAGCGCCACCATCACAGAGACACCCAACCCAGATTGCGCGACAGGACGTCACTTTCGGCGCGACATCTTTTCCTCCGCTTTTATCCACCGGGCGAGTAAACGCAACTATGGTTTCGTGCACCACCACATGCAACACTTGCACCATTCTCATGGAAAGACTCTCCCTGCTAGAGGGACGTGTCCGCCAGCTAGAGCAGAGTAATGTGGTAAGCGTAAACGTGGCTCACACGACTGTTAGCACGGGTTGTAGCCAACCTGCTAGTCTGGTTAGCATTGGCCGTAAACGGCTTGCTAATCGCGGTGAGCCTGTTAAGACACATAGCAGTTCCATTCCACCTCGGTCTCATGGCTCCCGCACCTTAGTGATAGGTGACTCCATTGCCCGCAACATTAAGCTTGAAAATCCAGCCACAGTAATGTGTATTCCTGGGGCCAGAGCACCCGACATAGAAGCTAATCTTATGGAGCTAGCGCGCAAGAGACCTAGACACCAGCGCAGTGCAAACAACGCTAACTATTCAGTTCTAGTGATACACGTTGGCTCCAATGACACTAGGATGAAGCAATCAGAGATCACAAAGAAAAACATAGCAAGGACTTGTGATCTCGCCAGAAAGATGAGTCGGCATCGAGTAATTGTCTCTGGCCCCTTGCCTGCGAGAGGCAATGATGAGAGGTTTAGTAGATTATTCTCGCTAAATAAGTGGCTGGCTAGTTTTTGTAGTGAGCAGGGACTGCAGTTTATAGATAACTGGCCTTCTTTCTGGGGCCGACCCGACCTGCTGAGGATGGACGGCCTTCACCCTAACTGGGAAGGCGCCATCACTCTTTCTAGAAACATAGATTATTGTTTGAGCCTTCCATGACTATTCATATTAGAGCAGGTCGGGTTGCAGGCGAATAGTGAGCTTGTAAGGAAGGGTATGGAGTCTGTAAGGCTAGAGCTAACTAGCGCTATGCTAGACTTAGACAACACACATAGCTTTTCTTCTAGATTTGAGCGCTACACACCATACGCTGTTACATCTCATACTGATATAATTTCTACTGAGGTGGCAATACATGATGGGTTTAAGCATTCCTCCCTGGTCGGTTTTATCGACGACGAGCCGTTCTCTCACAATAATAGCACTCGAAAGCTCTTAAATAACTATCGGATTCCGACCGTCGGAAATTCCCGCCGCGTTTATAGTCGCTCGAGGTACAATTTGGGACCTTGGCAAGGCAATCTCCTTAATATTATGACCAGGAGTCCTGTTGCGCGGATTAACTTAGATAGACCTATTTTACTGAAACTCGGTTTTTTAAATATTAGATCGCTTTCATCGAAAGCCTTGTTAGTTAATGACCTTATTAGAGACCATAATCTTAACATGATTGGTCTTTGCGAGACCTGGTTAAAACCGAATCAGTTTTTACCGCTAAATGAGGCTTCGCCTCCAAACTTCGTGAGCTCGCATGTTGCGCGCCCTCAAAAGAAAGGCGGGGGTGTAGCCCTCATTTCCGAATCTAACCTAAAACTTAGTCCTCGTTTTAGCAATTCCTTTAAAACATTTGAAGTTCTCATTATGCGATCCTCAGCCGAGCTGCCGTTTTATCTTGCCGTTCTTTATCGTCCACCTGGCTCTTACTCCGGCTTTTTAGATGAATTTTCTGAATTCGTAGCTGATTTAGTAACTCATGCGGATAATATACTTATCATGGGCGACTTCAACATTCATATGAATCTCCCGTCGGAACCACTTACCGTAGCGTTTCGGACAATCATTGATATGTTTGGTTTCACGCAAATAATAAATGAAGCAACGCATATAAATGGCAATACGCTAGATTTGGTATTAACCCGAGGCTTAGCATCTTCAAAAATAATTGTATTACCAAATACCAATGCTATATCTGACCATTACTTTATCAAATTTGAAGTCTTGGCTCACTGTCATCGTTCTGACCATAATAAAAATTATAGCAGCCGCAACATTAGCTCCTCAACCATCGTTGCGTTCTCTGAGCTACTCCCTTTAGCAACTGCTTCGTTTCCTAATTATATTGGTACGATTGATGATCTCACAAACAACTTTAATGTCGCTTTGTTAAATGCGCTTGACTCCGTCGCGCCTTTAAAAACTAAAACTCGTCCAAAGAGGCTTACTCCGTGGTTTACAGAGGAAACGCGCGTACTGAAACGATCTTGTAGGAAGCTTGAGCGCAAATGGCGTGCGACCAAACTTGAGGTCTTCCGTCAGGCATGGTGCGATAGTTTACTAATGTGCTGAAGGTTTGCATGTTTATAGAAACACCCATTTGAGTTCTGATTAGGAAGGGGATATTTTCTGAATGAATGTTATTTGTTTTGGCTTTATGATATACACAGTTATATGATTAATAATTGTGCATCGTTTGACATTCTGCTGTATTGTTAATACTGTTTGCCTTTGATGTTGGTGTGGCGCATATGATGGACAATGTGCTGATTTGCCGGTCGCGGGATGTCTCGCGCGATCCCGATTGAACAAGAAAGGAGTGTGCACTTGACGAGAAGAGAAGGAAGTGTGCGAGTCGCGGCAAGAAGTCAGTCGGAAATATCCGTTCTCATCGCCGAGAAGGATCCCTAACTCGAACGCCAGCAAAGTGGATCGGCGACGTTCACCCACGTCATCCAACGAACGAAGTGTCGCCTCAGAAAAGGAGGTTTCGGCGCGGAGGATTGTGCCGCCTTGTGTGTGGCGTCTCTGTCGGAGATCGAGCTAGCGAGCATCCGGGCTAGTTAGCTTCAGCGGGCTAAGTACAGCCATTCCCCTCGCGGCAGAGCCCCGTTGTACTCGGACAATTCACCCAAGCCTTTCCCTCGCCAGTGAGGATCGACCTTCGCCCCCCCCCCTCTCGGATTGAGGATCGACCTTCGCCCCCCCCCTCTCGGATTGAGGATCGACCGTCGCCGCCCCCCCCCCTCTCGGATTAAGACAATTCTCCGCTCGCACCGGCGCATTCTACCCCCCCCTCGAGAATTGCGCACTTGGATCTACCTTCTTCGCCGCGCATAGCTTGGAATACATCAAAGGGGAGGATTTCCACAACGTCAGCCTCCATTCATGAGCTCCACCAACCCGGGCATCAAATTGGTACCATTTAATGTTATACAAGGACATTGAGTTCAACTGCATTTATATAAGGGTGAATTGGATATTGTAATTTGGCTGAATAATTATTTCTAAGAATATTAAATGTGTATTCTTGCTAATTGAATATTCATGGTGTTATTGTGCCTAAGTGATTGTCATTATTGCATGTTAATTTCCCTCAATTATTATAGCGACAAGTGAAAAGTAAATTATTCGATTGTTAATTTGGTAAATAGGTCATCACCTCAGGTAAATATACAGTCCTCTATAGGCTCCGGCACATTTTGGTCCTTCGAGCCGGATCTGAACTAGGTAGGATGTCCAAAGAGTTAGAGAGTCACACTCTTAGCCCCCCAACCCCTTCCCCTGAAGTACCAACACGCTCTTCCCGAGAGCGCCGATTACCAACCAAGCTAGCGGACTATCACCTGGGCACGCCAGACGAGAATGATAGCCCCAGCAGCGTACAGAGCAACACACAACAGACTAAGGGTGCTACTGTAGCACCAGGGCTTGAGCTGTTTACACAAGCTAGTCCACCATCCCCTCCCCCACTGCCAAGCGAAGAAGAGGATGCAGCAGGAGATGCCTGCTCGCCGACCGGCGAGGAGATGATTCCTCCCGATATTGTGGTTCCACCAGATGGGCCCAACCCCCTAAGCTTCCAACCAGGAGAGTTCTTCACCGACTCCAATTCCCAAGGCAAACCTAGGAAATCTCATTCATCCCACAGCCGACAGGGCAGCGTCCGTAGCATCCGAACAGGTAGTTATCGTAGTCACCGATCAGAACGATCAAGCATTGCAAGTGCACTCTCAGAGAAGCTAATCCAGCAGATGATTGACACCCAGGAGCATCTGCGCCAGGATGGTCTCGCCAGAGAGGAGCGCCTGCGACAAGAAGCTCGCGCGGACAAGGAGCGCCTGCGACAAGAAGCCCGCGCTGACAAGGAGCGCTTAGAGAGACAAGCACAGATCACGGCGGAGGCACTACAAAGGGCGACTGCCCAGAACTTGGAACTCGCCAAGCTAGCGTTTGTCCGCCGATCAGAGCCCGAGCCCCCCGAACAGATATTAAGAACGCGCCCTAGGCCGGGTTCCCCGCACGACAGTGAGAAGAATAAGGAAGGGTTATGTACCACATGCCAAACCCCCCAGCGCGCCCCTGAGAATGAGCAACAGGAGCTCAACCAACGCCGAGGCTCTTTGCTAGATTGTCCAGTGCAATACACTCCGCCGCTTTCCCCCTCCACACCCTCGCAAGCAACCCGTCACAGTGCCCGGCAATATGACCCGCTCCCTCTTCATCCGCCCGGCTCAATCGTCCCTTTCTTCACCTTAGACGACAGGGAGAACTACAGGGAGATGCGTCTGAGCCTAGAGTACCTGTTAGGAGAACCACAGGCATATCACAGTGAGCAGCAGAAGTGGCTAACGCTCCATCTACACTGCAAGCTACCAATAGCTAAGAGATTGTGTTTCTCCCACGCCAAGTCCCTCACCCCCTACACCGACAGCATTCGTGAACTGGACCGTCGCTGGGGATGTCCATGGGACCACATCCTTGATGAGGTTGAGGCACTTGGAGAGTTAGGTGACATCAGAAGTGATGCGGCCCTGGACGACTATGCCCTCCGCATCCGTTCCCTTGTTACAATGCTGAAGCTACAAGGATCAACTGGAGCCAGGGAACTGAACACAGGCTCTACTGTTGAGCGCTTTATAAGGAAGCTTCCCCGACACAGAGAGGAGCGATTCAGACGGCGCCATGACCAGCTATACCCTGATCAGCCAGCAGCCAGCTTAGAGGAGCTGTCTGACTTTCTCCGAGGTGAGGTGAAGCACATCCGTCTCCCTAAGAAAGATGAGCAGAAGAACAACAGAAACGAACGGTCTGCTCGAGCCTTCAACAAGAGGGAAGGATCCGCCCGAGTGTTGACGACCATCCCAGAGGCTGAGACCAAAGAGAAGGACGTGCCCCAAAGGAAACCGGGTGGCTCCCTGCAGGGCGATAAGAGACCTCCACCGCCTTGCCCGTGTTGCTCGGAGTCGCACTGGCTTGACCGCTGTCCTGAGTTCAAGAAGAAGGACACTGATGAAAGGAAACAGTGGATCAAAGACAACAAGCGGTGTTGGAGATGCGCACGTGAACATATGGCCAAACAGTGCACACTGAAGAAGCCTTGCCGCATAAAGGAGTGTGGTAGGACCCACCTCACAGTCCTTCACGACATCAACACAAGAGAAGCTAATCCAGAGACTGAGGAGTCCCCCCAAGACCCATCCATTGAGACTGAGGAGGGTCGCACCTACTACGTAGGCCCAGCGCGTGGCCACAACCCCCGAGTGTTACTCAAGATGGTGCCTGTTGTCCTACGCCATGACAGTAAAGAGATGTCAACCTATGCAATCATCGACGATGGTGCAGAGCACACCCTTCTCCTTAAGGAAGCAGCCATTGCTTTGGGACTTAAAGGCCTTCCTTATCAGATGAAGATCCTTACCGTCAGTCCTAAGCCCACCCAAGTCGCAGGTGAGAAAGTGTCCCTGGAAATCATGGCAAGGGGACGACCAGGAGAGGCGCACCCCTTGCGCAATGTGTTCACGGCCGCCGGATTGAGTCTTTCGAAATACGGATATCCTATGAAGGCGCTCAAGGCGAGGTACCCCCATCTGTCGGAGTTGTGTCTTGATCAAGAAGAGGAAGTAGCACCAACTATCCTACTTGGGTCTGATTACGCGAAGCTGACCCTCCCAAGGCGCATTCTCCCGGGCCCGAATGGCTGTCCGTTTGCCCTGGACACCCCACTTGGCTGGACTCTTCAAGGCCCCATCCACCTCAAGAGCCACGAGACCAGCCACACCCGGACTCACTTCCTCGGAGTTGAACACGACGACGGTGTCCTTCTGGAGAACGTTCGTAAGTTATGGCAACTGGATGTTACTCCGTTTAAGAATGCGAAGCTGCACATGCGCTCCAAAGAAGATGAGATGGCCATAGCACTTCTGAATGAGAATACCCGTCGTGTAGAGATGCGTGGCGCCCTTCGCTATGCCACACCGCTACTGCGGAAGGAACCTATGCCAACCTTCCGCGTCTCACGTGAAGTGGCCATGCCCTGCTTGCGAAGCACAGAGAAGAGGCTGAGTAAGGACCCAGAATCAGCAGCTGCTTACGCCGAAGAAATGAGGAAGCTAATTGAGTCCGGATTGGTCAAGAAATTGGAACCTGCGGAGGAGGAAGCTACCGCCGAGTCTTGGTACCTCCCACATCATAACGTGAAACACAATGGCAAGAATCGAGTTGTATTCAACTGTAGCTTCCAGGTTCGCGAACAAAACCTAAACAAGCACCTGCTCCCTGGCCCGACGCTGACTCCTTCCCTGCTCGGAGTCATGATGCGCTTTCGCCAGAAGCAGACGGCGATCAGCGGTGACATTAGACGCATGTTCCACCAGGTCCTGTTGCTGGATGAGGATAAACCACTCATGAGGTTTGTGTGGCGAGAGAACCCCAGTGAGACTCCCTCGACCTACCAGTGGGAAGTGCTTCCATTCGGGACCACCTGCAGCCCATGCTGCGCCACATATGCTCTGCAGGCCCATGTGAAGGAGGGAGCCGTACCTGAAGGAGTAGCTGATGTAGTCCTGAACAGTTTTTACGTGGATAACTGTCTCCACAGCACTGAGACCCCAGAAGAGGCACGTCGCCTGATTTCCGATCTGCGTGCCCACCTGGCCACCGCTGGCTTCGATGTTTGCCAGTGGGCAAGCAATGACCCTGAAGTCTTGAGAGACCTCCCTGCCGAAGCAAAGTCTAACAGCAGCGAGACTTGGGTCACTCAGTCGAGTGACGATGTACATGAGATGACATTGGGCCTTCAGTGGAACTTCAAATCAGATAGACTGTGCTATCGGTGTAAAGAGATTGAGCCCCACCGTTATGTCACGATGCGTGCAATCTACCGAACCATGGCCAGCCAATACGACCCCCTCGGCTACATCAATCCATTCACCACCCGAGCAAAGATGCTAGTGAGGGAGCTGTGGACTGAGAAGAGGGGCTGGGATGACCCCCTCCCGGAGTCACTCGGAGCCAGGTGGTCCGAGTGGGAAGAGGAGCTCCCTGCTCTCCGAGAAATCAACTTCCCCAGACGCTACTTTCCCCCCGGTGTGTGCTGGAAGGATAGCCAAGTCTCCCTGCACATCTTCTGCGATGCCTCTGAGCTCGCCTATGGGGCAGTAGCTTACCTACGTGCGGTCGAACCCAACGGCACAATCCATGTGTCATTCGCCCTCGCTCGGAGCCGAGTCGCGCCAAAGAAGCTCCAATCAATTCCCCGTCTGGAACTATGCGCCGCAGTCAGTGGAGCACAGATGGGACGCCTGTTGCAGGAGGAGCTACACCTCAAGGAACACGAGGTGTCAATGTGGTCAGACTCGACCACAGTCAAGTCAGTGAAAGCGGCTCTCAACTTCGCACTTGGAGGACAGGTTCCCAAAGCTGAAGTTTTCGCTACAGTATTGGTCGAAGTTGAAGCGATCCTGAACTCTAAACCGTTGGGGTACACTAGTAGTGACCTGGCTGACCTGGATCCCATCACACCAAACTCCCTCCTCATGGGGCGGCCAGACACAGCTCTTCCCCTGGCCACCTATGGATCAACAGATGACATCAGTGATCGTACATGGAGGTACAGTCAGGCCATAGCTGACCAGTTCTGGAAGAGGTACACCTCAGAGTACCTTCCCAATATGCAATGCCGTCGCAAGTGGCAAAGAGAACGCAGTAACTTGGAGATTGGCACTCCCGTCATGATAGTGGATCCAGCGCTACCCAGAGCGCATTGGCTCCTGGGCAGAGTGAAGACAGTCATCAAGGGAAAGGATGGAAGAGTCCGCTCAGCTATGGTAGACACCGGCCATAGAACCTACCACCGACCAGTGGCCCGCCTAATCGAGCTCCCCCCGCACTCCGACCCTGCTCCTACTTGATAGCAAACCTTCATTTAAAACTGATTTCCTTCCCGTAAATCAGGGGGCGGCTGTGCTGAAGGTTTGCATGTTTATAGAAACACCCATTTGAGTTCTGATTAGGAAGGGGATATTTTCTGAATGAATGTTATTTGTTTTGGCTTTATGATATACACAGTTATATGATTAATAATTGTGCATCGTTTGACATTCTGCTGTATTGTTAATACTGTTTGCCTTTGATGTTGGTGTGGCGCATATGATGGACAATGTGCTGATTTGCCGGTCGCGGGATGTCTCGCGCGATCCCGATTGAACAAGAAAGGAGTGTGCACTTGACGAGAAGAGAAGGAAGTGTGCGAGTCGCGGCAAGAAGTCAGTCGGAAATATCCGTTCTCATCGCCGAGAAGGATCCCTAACTCGAACGCCAGCAAAGTGGATCGGCGACGTTCACCCACGTCATCCAACGAACGAAGTGTCGCCTCAGAAAAGGAGGTTTCGGCGCGGAGGATTGTGCCGCCTTGTGTGTGGCGTCTCTGTCGGAGATCGAGCTAGCGAGCATCCGGGCTAGTTAGCTTCAGCGGGCTAAGTACAGCCATTCCCCTCGCGGCAGAGCCCCGTTGTACTCGGACAATTCACCCAAGCCTTTCCCTCGCCAGTGAGGATCGACCTTCGCCCCCCCCCCCTCTCGGATTGAGGATCGACCTTCGCCCCCCCCCTCTCGGATTGAGGATCGACCGTCGCCGCCCCCCCCCTCTCGGATTAAGACAATTCTCCGCTCGCACCGGCGCATTCTACCCCCCCCTCGAGAATTGCGCACTTGGATCTACCTTCTTCGCCGCGCATAGCTTGGAATACATCAAAGGGGAGGATTTCCACAACGTCAGCCTCCATTCATGAGCTCCACCAACCCGGGCATCAAATTGGTACCATTTAATGTTATACAAGGACATTGAGTTCAACTGCATTTATATAAGGGTGAATTGGATATTGTAATTTGGCTGAATAATTATTTCTAAGAATATTAAATGTGTATTCTTGCTAATTGAATATTCATGGTGTTATTGTGCCTAAGTGATTGTCATTATTGCATGTTAATTTCCCTCAATTATTATAGCGACAAGTGAAAAGTAAATTATTCGATTGTTAATTTGGTAAATAGGTCATCACCTCAGGTAAATATACAGTCCTCTATAGGCTCCGGCACAACTAATATACAAAGAAGCGCTTAATTTAGCCAAAACTAATTATTATTCTAGATTAATTGTCTTAAATAAAAACAACCCTAAATATTTATTTGATACCGTAGCAATGCTAACGCAACAGCGACCAACCTCGGATAGCTCTTCCTATTCAGCTCACGATTTTATGCAATTTTTTACTCAGAAGATAGAATGTATTCGTGATGAGATTAAAGACACTGTTCTTAAAATTCCGTCGAATTCCGCGATAAATGGTGTTAATAGGGACATTAGGGCTGATAATTGTCCGATAACCTTATGTCAATTTAAAAAAATATCTCTTGAGAGCCTAACAAAATTGGTTAGTGCGGCAAAACCGACAACTTGTGTGCTCGATCCGCTTCCTGGCAAACTAATTAAAGAACTGTTTACGACCCTAGGACCGTCTGTTTTAAATATAATTAATCTATCGCTTACCACGGGTGTAGTACCAGCAGCTTTTAGGACCGCCGTTATCCGACCGTTACTTAAGCAACCAAACCTTGACCCAGAGAGTCTCATCAACTATAGGCCGGATTCAAATCTTCCGTTTATTGCAAAAATTCTTGAAAAAGTCGTAGCGCAACAACTTAATGAATATATGACTGCTAATAATCAATTTGAACCTTTCCAATCGTGTTTTAGAGCCGACCACTCTACTGAGACGGCCCTTGCTAAAGTTACTAATGATCTTCTCATAGCTTTGGGCGCCGACACCTCATCAATATTACTCTTACTCGATCTTAGTGCCGCTTTTGATACCGTTGATCATAACATATTATTAAAACGCCTTGAAACGTGTGTTGGCATTTCAGGTTCAGCGCTTTCTTGGTTTAATTCGTATCTGTCGGAGAGGACGCACCGTGTAATTCATGGCAATACGACTTCGGATCTTTGTCAGATCATATGTGGAGTTCCGCAGGGATCGGTACTTGGACCTCTATTGTTTAGCATCTATATGCTACCGCTTGGTGATATTATACGGAAATATAACATTAGTTTTCACTGTTATGCTGATGATACGCAATTATACATGCCGTTGGATATAACGAATCCCCGCGACTGCTATAAATTAGAGGCGTGCCTTGCCGAAATTAAACAATGGATGTCTTTCAATTTTTTGCGTCTTAACTCAGATAAAACCGAGATGCTCATCATTGGACCAGCGCGTCATCGGTACCTTTTCAAAGACAACACTCTGAATATCGATAAATGTAATATTATCCAAAAGGATTCAACAAAAAATCTCGGTGTTATATTTGACGCAACTATGTCTTTTCAAATGCACATTAAAAATATTACTCGAACTGCGTTTTTTCATCTGCGTAACATTGCTAAAATTCGCCCAATTCTATCAACGTGTGACGCGGAAATCTTAATCCATGCGTTTGTTACGTCTCGCCTCGACTATTGTAACGCTTTGCTCTCGGGTCTCCCCATGTCGAGTATTAAAAGTCTGCAGTTAGTTCAAAATGCAGCAGCTAGACTCTTAACTAAGACGAGAAAGTTTGATCATATTACCCCGATATTAGCCAATTTGCATTGGCTTCCGGTCCACTTGAGATGTGATTTTAAAGTTCTGCTACTTACTTTTAAAATATTGCACGGCTTAGCACCTTCTTATCTCGTTGACCTCGTGGTACCATATGTTCCGTCCCGAAACCTTCGCTCACAAAATGCTGGTCTTTTAGTGATCCCGCGAGCCAAAAAGAAGTCCGCAGGTTCTAGAGCGTTCTCTATTCGGGCAACAATTCTTTGGAATGCACTTCCCTCAGATATTAGAGGCGCCACCTCAGTAGAAATGTTCAAAACACTATTAAAGACGCATTTATACTCTTGTGCATTTAGCTGAAATATTTGTTGGCCTGTTTACTGCCGCTTTTTTTTCTTTTGTTTTCTTTTCTGCCCCCTTTTCCCCCGGCTGGGGGATTAGGTGACGGTGACCCACTAGGAAGTTTAAGGCATTGACCAACTGGGCATGCACCTGTTCCAGTGATGTCGTCTTCCTGCAGCACGACATTTGATCAATTTATTTATATACTTTAGCATCTAATTTAATTATTTGTTGGCCTGTTTACTGCCGCTTCTTCTCTTTTCTGCCCCCTCCTTCCCCTGCTTGGGAATTAGGTGATGGGGACAGGCTTTGAAGATTACGGCACTGACGAACCGGGAAGGGACCTGCTCTGCCGAAGTCGTCTTCATGCAGCGCCTTTTCTGATTTCCTTATATTTCAGCACTTCGTTGAACTACTTGTTGGCCTGTTTACTACTTCTGTTTGTTTTTTTCTGTTCCCAATTCCCCGACGTGGGAATTAGGTGATGGTGATTCACTTGGAAGTGGCTGTTCTGAATTTACACCAACTGACCGGTACAAGATCGAAGGCTCATCTTTGGATATGCTGCCATGGAGATTACGGCCCTGGATGAGGACCCACTCCACTGAAGTCATCTTCCTGCAGCACTTCATTCAATTGACTCTCACATTATCTCATCTATTATTGCATAGCATCATTTTACGTGTCAAATGTTGCCCAGTTGGCATCCATTGCAGCCTGGTCATTCTGGAAGGGGGATTCCCCCATCTGTGGTCCCTTCTCTAAGTTTCTCACTTTTCCCCTAATGAGGTTTTTTGAGTTTTTCCTTGCCCTCCTGGGGGTTAATATCAGTGGATGTCGATTGTGGTTATGTAAAGCCCTTTGAGACTGTCTGTGATTAAGAGCTATGCAAATAAAATTGACTTGACTTGTTGCATATGCATTCCCATCCCACTAGTCTTCAGGATTTCCCTCCAAAAGTCCCCCAGGGGGAGAGCAGATGCGTCTCCCCGTTGATACGACCAGTCTACTCGTGACCACCTTAAATTACTTCCATACCCTGGAAGGTCACTGACCTGGCGAGAGAATTGCCACCACCATAAACAATACTCAGGCCTATTTTCTCTCAGGGCAGTATCTGGTTACATCGGAACTTCAGAACCAAGACTGGTCACTTCTGTGAGCTCAAGTCCCTTCATAGTTTCATAAAGAGAATTACTTCCCATATCTATATTAGGCCATTTAAAAATATCCGACTTTTTTTTTATTTATTTCAACTTATATTTAAGCTTGCTTATGTAATACTACAATATTTATTCAATTATTTTAATATGTGAAATTATATCAATATTAATTTAAACCATTTTATTTCACTCTTGATTATTTCTTAACATATTTGTTCATTTGAATATGTATGCAATTTAAATTATTCCATCCATTTTCTGCCGCTCATCCGGGGTCGGGTTATTGAATTAATTAAATACATAAGTATTTTTTACATTTCAATATTTATTTCAAGATTAGGACTCTTCTCAATGAGCTCAATATTTATAAAATGTTTCCATATTTCTTATTAATTGAATTAGGTCTGTATGTGGTTGCCAATTTTAATATTTCCCTATTTCATTATAAAAATAATATAAAAAATATAATAGAGCATGAACAAAAATATTTAGTATATTTGACAAAATGATACGTTTTTTCCGAAGTAAGATTCTGCTTAGCAACAAGCCCCAAACGCTTGATAGAGCTCAACCTGGAAAGAGGTTTTAGCTAGTCAGAAATTTATTCAGAAAGCGAAATATTAAATGTATGTGAGGGGATATTTGAAGAGTTTGAGTTTTGTTCAATGGACCATTCATATACGAGCCAGCCAAACACAGCGAGAAAACCAGCGCTGACTCCAGTCGCCATCAAGTTGCCAACTCCTGACATTCCAAAACCTTTGAGAGAAACTGAGACTATTTGCGTTTCTCTTTCTTGTTCTTTTTCGAGTTTAGTTTTTGACCTTTTCACGGCGTAATGAAGGCCAGTTGAGCAAGTAGAACACGTAATTTTATTGATGATTGTGGAAGGCAACGATTTCATAAGCAGTTTGTTCTCACACCTTTTCCATTAAGTACGTTTAAAAAGAAAACTGAAAAGCATAATGTTAACAAATGTTATTCCAGGCAAAGGCAATTAATTTCATTTACATCTTGATGTAAAATCACAAAAAAAAAGATCATCATCACACAAACACATTGATAATTCTGGCTCTGATCCCATTGGCTTCATGTCAATAAAAGAGCTTTGCAAAATTACATTTTTCATATTTTATTCAAAATCACATTTACATCTTACCACTAAGAGTCAGTTCCTTCAGTTTTTTGTTTTCTTTTTTTTAAGCTTCAAGGATCGCTGCTTTTCTCACCAGCACAATTGTGTCTCTCAGCACTACGTTTAGTGAAGAATTTTTTAGCGCAAACGCTGCAACTGAATGGCTTGTCTCCACTGTGTGTTCTTGTGTGGCTTCGTAAAAGCGACTTTCGAGAGAACCTCTTGCCACAAACTGAGCAGGAAAAAAGTTTTTCTCCACTGTGCGTTCTTGTGTGATATGTTAAACTTGAATTTTGAGAGAAGCATTTTCCACAAACTGAGCATGAAAAAGGTTTTTCTCCAGTGTGTAATCGTGTATGTGTTTTTAAATTTGTCTTAAAAGAGAAGCTTTTGCCACAAACTGAGCAGGAAAAAGGGTTTTCTCCAGTGTGTGTTCTTGTGTGATTTATTAAATCAGACTTTCGAGAGCAACTCTTGCCACAAACTGAGCAGGAAAAAGGGTTTTCTCCACTGTGTTTTCTTGTGTGTTCTGTGAAATGTGACTTTTGAGAGAAGCATTTTCCACAAACTGAGCATGAAAAAGGTTTTTCTCCACTGTGTGTTCTTGTGTGCCTTGTTAAATGTGACTTTTGAGAGAAGCATTTTCCACAAACGGAGCATGAATAAGGTTTTTCTCCAGTGTGTGTTCTTGTGTGTTTTATTAAATTTGACTTTGAAGAAAAGCTTTTGCCACAAACTGAGCAGGAAAAAGGTTTTTCTCCACTGTGTGTTTTTGTGTGACTTGTTAAATGTGACTTTTGAGAGAAGCTTTTTCCACAAACTGAGCATGAAAAAGGTTTTTCTCCAGTGTGTGTTCTTGCGTGTTCTGTTAAATATGTCTTTCTTGAGAAGCATTTTCCACAAACTGAGCAGGAAATAGGTTTTTCACCACTGTGTGTTGTTGTGTGTTTTGTTAAACTTATCTTATGAGAGAAACTCTTGCCACAAACTGAGCAGGAAAAAGGCTTTTCTCCACTGTGTGTTTTTGTGTGACTTGTTAAATGTGACTTTTGAGAGAAGCTTTTTCCACAAACTGAGCAGGAAAAAGGTTTTTCTCCAGTGTGTGTTCTTGTGTGCCTTGTTAATTGTGCCTTTTGAGAGAAGCTTTTGCCACAAACTGAGCATGAAAAAGATTTTTCTCCACTGTGAATTCTTGTGTGGATTGTTAAATCAAACTTTTGAGAGAAGCTTTTGCCACAAACTGAGCAGGAAAAAGATTTTTCACCACTGTGTGTTTTTCTGTGCCCTTTTAAAGACAGCTTTGAAGTGAATGAGTCAGTGTGACATGCCCTTTCACCTTTGGCTTGCCCATCATCATCATCATCATCATTAGTATCATCATCATCGTCATGAGCATCTGATGTGTCCTCATTTTGTGCTTGTGATGGCCCCCAGTGGTCTTCATCACCTTCTGTTGTCACGTGATGACTTGAACTGCTGCTCGTAGGCTCCGCCCCTCTCTTGTCCTCACTCTCATCCTTGTTTTCATCTTCAGTCTTTATAGGGATAACGTTCACTGGTGACTTGTTGATCTCCTCCTCCTCCTCCTCCTTTTTGATGTGAGTCAAGTCTGGCTCCTCTTTCACAGAACGGAGATCGTTTTCACAGACGTCTGTAGGACACAAAAAGACAAACATACATTTGATTTGGTCGAGTCAAACCTCATGTGGCGACTATTTTTTATATAGTTCCTACCGTGCTAAATTGACTTGTGCATGCCGCACACGGAGCAATGCGTGCGACCCCGATTTGGACCAGACCATGGGGACATTTCACAAAATTACGTCCTAAGATGTAAACCTCCCTTTCCTAGCAGCACAACAGTGATAAACGAGCATTTAAAAAGGAAGCACGTTGCGGCTGATGCCGATTTCATTCCTGACATAGTGACAGACGTTTCTGGAAGCGAGCTGAAGTTAGCACACACAGGCTATTGTGTGCGTCTGATGGAACACCTGTTGTGGGACCCTAACATATTGATGCAGACCACTGGGGGCCATCGCAACATAATGTCATTGATAGAATAGGAATCCTTCAAGTGATGTTTACAAGTATTTCTTTTTGCATTTAGAGATAGTTTCATCGTGGGTACTTTTTGCTTCTGTAGTGTATTTTCACAAGGTCTGACATAGACAACTTATTTTATGGCCATGACAACTGTTGCTTTGAACTCCCCCAGGGCTTCCTGACCCCCCCTTTTGACACGTAGATTGCAGCCCTGAGAGGCGCAGGACTTTAGCCTTATCTACGGGGGGTCAGGAAGTTGAACAGGGGTTATCTGCGTCCTGAAGAGGGTGTTTACAAAAGAGGGGTCTGCCGCCGGGAAGTCGCACCGGCGGGGAGTCTGTGCCCCGCAGCCACGGGGGGGGGGGCAGTTTGAGGGGCAGTTGAGAGGCAGCAGGATAAAAATGACTATGCAACAAGCGAGAATTAGATATTCATGTCTTTTGTTTGTCTTCCCTATAAGAAGGGAAGGCGCGAGAGGGAGACACCTTTTTCTTTTGGGAACTTCTGACATCAGCTGAGATCAATAAAATCTTCTTCCAACCACCGGTGTGTGTCAGAAGTTTTTTCCATCACCAAGCCAACCTTTCCTGGCGACCTGTCCGGAGGGGAGCTGAGCCAGACCCGCACATCAACAGCGGAAATTTACCTCACTTCCATTATATTTTGGATACCAAAAAGAATTAAAGGGGCGCTGGAATCAGAGTCGCTATTTATTGCATGATTTACGTTTGTTTGTTTTTATGCCCAAAATAACATTTAGCCCGCTATTACGTTCCAACATTCCCCTTTTTACTTTTTTATAAAATTTCTGTTTCTAAATACATTTTAAAACAAAATTAACGTTCGAAGAGTCAAAACCCCTCCACATAAATTAAGCAACACTTTCACTCTAACTTTTATGTTGACAAATTTGAAAAATGACTGTATATTTTAAAGTTATCCAATATGTATTAAAATTCGACTAAGATACACCAAAATATTATGAGTTCACTGAATTATTTTGTAACCGCAATGATGCTTAACAGCCAAAGGGTGTCAGTAATGAGTAACAAAGTAATACAACACCTCCCATTGTTCCGTCATCATTGTCATTTGCATACATTATCAAGAACTTTGAGTTGTGGGGGAGATGCAAACCACCTAGGCCACAGGAACTTTATTACCAGGAACTAAATGTTCCTGGGCTTGTTGGTCGAAAAGGGGATTGTGGCCTTCTCCCTTTTTAAGCCCATATGTCAGGTTCGCCAATTTGACATATAGGGTTCATAGCTGGAAGGAGAGAGAGATGCAGCCCAAGTGGCTACAGAAAGGTTAACAAAGTTTATTTGACAACTTTATCTCCCCTCTGTTCCCCGATGCTTTTCACACATTCCCTTTTATAACATCGGGAAATCAGATTACACTTCAAGAAATCAGATTACACTCAAGGGTGGTACAGTTCGTCTTCTCAAAAGCTGGTTTAGTCCGGTTTATCATTGGCGTGCCGCCATGGGTCGCAGCTGACTTTGTCGTCAACATCTTCTATCAGGACCCAGCACGATGCTGTTTGCGTCAGACTTTGGGGCCAACTTCTTCTTATCAGGGCTCATCACGGTGTTGTTTACTTCATCGGCACTTCTGAAGAAGTGCCACCGCCCTGCCACACTCAAACTGTAAACACTCAAGCATAGTTCACTCTATTAAACTGCAACATGTTTTATGCACTACATATTAAAATAAGCTGCGTCACGGCAAATGTATAATAACCTCTTAATATTATTCTAACACCATAGTAAGCCAAAGATGCAGATGCATTCCTTGCAGCATGCGCTTGTTCACTGATGAGATCCGTGCAACCCTGGATGGATGCATTCAATGTATTTTAAATGTTTGGATGGGGTGAAACTACGCACACGTGCATAAAACAGTGCTGGGCCACCCGAGGTTTATTGACCGAGGCAGTACAAAGTTAATAAATAAATAAGACCAATACGTACTTGATTTTTTAAAATAACTTAATATTTTGTGTTTTATCCACTAAAATTGATCAACCGCCATTGATGTTTTCGCCGCAGTGTGCACATTTTTTAGAGTCAGGCAGAATTCCTTCCGTAAGGACTTGCTTGAACAAGATATAAAACCCAGAAAATGTAAAATGTTTTAACGAGCTCAAATTTTATACTGGGAAAAACATGGAGTTTACCCCCACTATTGGTTATTCTTTGACATTTATTTTCTGCACTGATTTCATTTGGCATAAACAAATGTTCAGCAAACCGACAAGTAAAAGACAATATTTAAAAATAAAACGGCAATAACCTTGAACGATTTCCCCAAACAACTTAATGTTGTGATGCATATGTTTAACGACAGAAAGTCGTTCTGTACAAAGCAAATGAGAGTAAGACGTGTACAAACCTGCTTCGAGTGGCACAACACGAAGCTGCTTCCTAACTTCGCCCAGCAGTTGAAGATGTTGCTCGTTCTCTTCTTTTATTCCACAAAGTTCCTCTTTGTACTTTGGTGTCGTTCTTTGACACATTTTCAAATGATAATTCCAATAATTCCGATCTCTGCTTGACGTAGAGTCATGTGCCTCTTTTGTTAGCGGCTAGCTAGCTAACAAGCTAAGCTAACTACGCCGAAAAGCATCAACGCGCGAAGATGAGGTTATCGGGACACAAAGACTTTATGAATTATGTCGTAGTCCTTTAGAGTAGCACTGGACATCCTATGAGAAAATTACAGTCAGTTCCACACTAAATCAGAAGAATTTAGCGGTGGCTGTTTTTGTTCCGGTGTGGAGGAGTCGGTGGATCTGGTCGAGGTCCTTCGGAAGCTGCGCGCTAGGTAATGACGTCATGCCTTAAGCACGTATTTTTCAAATATATTTCTTTGACTCTGTGTTTGTTTTACCCCTGGCTGTTCTATTTTAATATATATTTTATATAATATTTTAATTGGGTCGATATTTTTTTTTTGCAAAATAACTAAATTAACGCCACATTGGCCAGTCAGCTCATACGTCACTTCTGCCTATGCCCCGAGAAGCCGCTGCTGCTACAGCAGTGGGACGTTTCCATTTCTCCGACCGAACTTGCAACAATGCTGTGGTTCACTCGGGCTGCAAGATTGTATGAATATAATTTCTGCATATACTAGCAGTGCTTCTCAATTATTTCACGCCCACCCCTACCAAGAGGAAAAATATTCGCTCCCCCCCACCACCAAATTTTTTTTGTCTTTGTATAGTGATGTTAGCTTGTCAATAAAATATCCCTTAACGAAGCTAAATTCCTAAGAAATATGATTTTGAGAACTATTATTGTGAGGATCTCGAAACTCAGTACTCTGTTCTGCAAATATTGATGAGATGATAAATATTACTTCATACGGTTTAAATAAAAAACTTTATTAACATCAGCAAACCAAACACAGTTATTAATACGTACATAATATAGAAAAGACAAAAAGAAGAGCCAGGGGGATTTTAAACAAAAAATATTTGTAAATAACATAAAGCAACAGCTTTAGTATGTTTACGATACGTTTTTTTAAAAAATAATTTTATGGTGACTATACGTTTTTTTAATGGTTACTGTAACAATATTATTGTTAGTTATGTTATGTTGCTTAGGGGCCGATTACAGTGACGGACGAGAGAAGGAGGAAGTGACGTTTTCTCTATGTCAACAGACTGAAGTAACGTACTGTACTGCAAAAGTTAAGAAGTTAATAAAAGTGAAGTAAGCAAGTCAATGCTTTAACCGTCCACTCTGTATGAGAAAAAGGACAGAGTGAAACATGGTGGCAGCGCGTGAGTCATAACTGGCGACGGGAAGAGAGTGTTGAAAGGATCGCTAGCTTGTTAGCACGGAAGCTAACTACGGACAGTCGCTGCGATGGAAGGACTGCGACCGCCGCCGATTCTGGCTTTGGATTCAAACAATTTGACGAAGACGTGGAAAGCGTGGAAAGAGGAATTCACATTGTATGTGGACCTGACAATGCCGGACTCGGAGGAATCCACGAAATGCAAGCTGTTTCATTACCTCATAGGCGAAGAAGGTAGAGAACTGTTGAACACGTTGTTGATGGATGTTGTGTCGGCAAGAACTACCGTGAGGGAGATGATGAGAAAATTCGACGAACATTGTAACCCTAAGTTAAAGGAGACTGTGGAGAGATACAGATTCTTCATGAGAGATCAGACACCGGGCGAAAATGTGGACAAGTACGTAACTGAATTGAGAGTTTTGACCAGCACCTGCAATTTTGAGCAGCTGAGAGACTCATTGATAAAAGATAGAATCGTGTGTGGCACAAACGACAATGCGCTGAGGGAAAGACTGCTGAGAGAAGACAATCTGACATTAGAAAAACGCATGAAGATTTGTCGAGCAACAGAGTTGTCACGAGAAAACTGCAAAACACTGCAAGGGCAGTCAGAGGAGGAAGTGAATCTACTCAAACAAGAAAAAGCAAGCAGAGGTGATGTTTGCTGTAAGTTTTGTGGCAAGAAGCATGAGTGGAATAAAAAGAAGTGCCCTGCTTTTGGAAAAAAGTGTAAAAAATGTGGGAAGGATAATCATTTTGCTGCTATGTGTAAGACAAAAAATGCACATGGTAAAAATGATAGAGCTGTGAATGCAATTCAAGAGCAAGATAAAGAAGAATATGAAGATATTATGATGATAACCCACATCGTTGAGACAAAAGAGAACGTGAACCAAATTGGAGACAGACATGCTCCAGAAAAACAACTCTTTGCTGGTATGCTAATTGACACTACACAAGTTAAATTTCAAATAGACTGTGGAGCGAGCTGTAATGTCATTCCTGTGCATCACCTAAACCCAGATGTAAAGCTGGAACATTCTGACAAGGTACTGGTAATGTACAATAAAACAAAAATGAGTCCATTGGGCCAGTGTCGAGTCAAAATAAGGAACCCGAGGAATAACAAACTCTACCGAGTGCTGTTTCAAGTTGTGAACATGGAAGGAGGTGTTCCAATTTTGGGCAGAAAGGCAAGTGAAGACATGAAGCTGATAAAGGTTCAATATGAGAACATCATGACAGTGGACAGCATAGTAACAAAAGAAGTGATGACTGTCGCAAAAGATGAACTTTGCAACAAAATATTGACGATGGAAATGATAGAGACAGAATTTTCTACTGTTTTTTCTGGTGATGGCTGTATGGAAGGAGAATACAAGATTGAAATAGATAATAGTATACCACCAGTAAAATTGCCAAAGCGCAGAGTGCCAGTTTCAATGATGGTACCCCTCAAGGAGGAACTAAAGGAACTGGTAAAAAGAGAAATCATTGCACCCGTGGAACGAAGTACAGACTGGATTAGTAGCATGGTGTCATTGAGAAAACCGAGTGGGAAGTTGAGGATCTGCATTGACCCCAAACCGTTGAATCGAGCACTTAAACGGAGCCATTTTCCACTCCCAACAATAGATGACATCTTACCCGAACTTGCAAATGCAAAAGTATTCACCGTTTGTGATGTAAAACATGGATTTTGGCACATTAAACTTGAGGAGGAGTCAAGTTATCTCACAACCTTCTCAACCCCAGTTGGACGCTTTAGGTGGCTCAGGATGCCAATGGGCATAAGCCCAGCGCCAGAGATCTTTCAAAGGAAACTCACACATGCACTGGAAAACCTACCTGGAACGTACATCATTGCTGATGATATATTAATTACAGGAGAAGGGACAACCCAGGAGGAAGCTATCCGAGACCATGATGTGAAACTGAGACGCTTCTTACTGAGGTGCACAGAGAAAAACATAAAACTAAACAAGGACAAATTCAAGCTGCGACAAACAAAAGTACCTTATATAGGACACCTACTGACAGCTGAGGGACTGTGTGTAGACCCAGAGAAAGTGCGAGCCATCAGGGAGATGCCGAGACCTTTGGATGTGAAAGGAGTACAGCGACTAGTGGGTATGGTAAATTACCTATCAAAATTCTATGAACACTTGTCAGATGACTGTGAAGTTTTGAGACAACTGACACATAAAGAAAACATGTGGGAATGGACAGAAGTCCAGGAAGGGGCATTTGAGCGACTGAAAGAAAAGATAGCCAACGCTCCAGTCCTGAAATACTACGACCAGCGAGAAGCTCTGACGCTGCAGTGTGATGCTTCCGAGACAGGACTGGGAGCTGCCCTCATGCAAGATGGAAAGCCAGTGGCATATGGTGTAGTAATAGGTATTTAGGACTACATGTCCCATAATGCTTTGTATTGAAGTGTGGGGTGGAAGGGACTTCCGGGGAATGACTAAACAGTGTGTTAACAAGTACTCGCCGTGTCTCGTGTGATTATTATACATGGTGTCAGAAGTGGCGAACTGCAAGTCTTCACAATTATTGTCGGGTCAGTAAAGTGTAGTTGGCTGCCGGAAGACGTTTTTCGGGCAGTTGCAACGTAAATGACCGGCGTGGAAGACGACGGCAGGTAGCTTCGGCGTTAGCTGCTATTTTTGCCGCGTTGCTAGTATACGGCTCGGCACGGCGCGAAAAGAAAAAGTAAAGAGAGGAACTTCAAGCGGATGTCCTGAACGTTAAGAAACCAGGGATTCATCAGCTGGGATGGCGACAACAGTGCAGTTATCCCCCCCGGAGCCATTTGACTTTTCCTGTCCGTCAAGTTGGCCAAAGTGGATCAGAAGATTTGAAAGGTTTCGTATTGCAACTGCGTTGGATGGAAAAACTGATGAATATCAAGTAAATTCACTCCTGTATGCGATGGGAGACGCAGCTGATGACGTTTTAGCGGTTTTGCCGTTAAATTCTGAAGATAAGAAGCACTATGAAGCTGTTAAAGCAGCATTTGAAAACCACTACGTGGGAAAACACAACGTCATTTTTGAACGAGCACAATTCAACTCCAGACGTCAACAAGATGGCGAGCAGGCTGAGTCATTTATCACAGCAGTACACAAACTAGCAGAAAATTGTGGATTTGGAGTGCTTAAAGAGGAACTTATACGGGACCGGATTGTAGTTGGAATTAAGGACAAAAGACTGTCAGAACAGCTACAAATGGACTCAGAGTTAACACTGTCCAAAGCTATACAAAAAGTCAGGCAGAGTGAAACTGTGAAGATGCAGCAAACGATTTTACACAGCAGCTCTGCAGAGGACAATAGACTGAACATGGACGCTATAAAGATAAACACAAAGAAAGGAAAAACTCAAACTAAGCAAGTTCCAAAGAAGGAGTGCAGCAGGTGTGGTCGCAAGAACAAACACTCTTGGAAAGATTGTCCAGCCCGAGAAGTACAGTGCAGAAAATGTCAGAAAAAGGACATTTTGCTGTAGTTTGTCGCAGTAGTGAAGCTGTAGGGCTCAGGGAAGTCACAGAAAACCAAGATTATGCAGACAGCGAGGAATGTGTGTTCTTGGGCGAGATTGATGCAGTGAAGTCAAAGCCCTGGGTTGAAAAGGTCAACTTAAATGGGGAAAATATTCAGTTTAAACTTGACACAGGGGCAGATGTTACTACCATGCCAGTGAGACTGTACAAACGTGAGAGGGATGGTAAACTACTCCCATCTAAAAAGAAACTTCTTGGGCCAGCTCGTTACCCACTTGAAGCGAAGGGCTGCTTTAGGGCACAGTTGGCAGCAAAAGGTTGTTGCACATCTCAAGACGTCTACCTAGTTTCAGGTTTAGTCCAGCCACTGTTAGGTAGACCAGCTTGTGAGGCATTGGGGTTAGTTTACAGAGTGGACACAGTCAAAGACACTGAGATAGATTTTAGGGCAGCATACCCAACAGTGTTTAGGGGTTTGGGCAAGTTGAAGGAGCCTTATCGCATTGAGCTAGAGCAGGGAGCCATACCTGTTGCTCTTTCCGCCCCACGGCGTGTTCCTCTTCCCCTCCGGGATGCAGTCAGGGAAGAAATAATGAGGATGGAAGAAATGGGAGTTATTTCAAAAATAACTGAGCCTACAGAATGGTGTTCTGGCATTGTTGTTGTCCCCAGACCAGGAAACAAGTCACCCAGAATATGCGTGGATCTTACCCCCCTGAATAACTTTGTGAAAAGAGAACGGCATATTCTTCCTGCAGTGGATCAGTCTCTTGCTATGATGAAAGATGCCAAAGTGTTTACAAAGTTGGATGCTCGCTCTGGATTTTGGCAAGTCCCGCTCGCTTTGGAGTCACGGCCACTCACAACTTTCATCACGCCGTTTGGGAGGTACCATTTTAACCGCCTTCCTTTTGGCATAGCATCGGCACCAGAGCATTTCCAAAGGAGGATGTCGCAGATGCTGGAAGAGTTGGATGGAGTAATCTGTCATGCTGATGATGTGCTTGTATATGGCAGAGATAGGCAAGAGCATGACCAGAGATTGCATCGTGTGCTCCAAACCTTCCAGAAGGAGGGCCTCACTCTTAATGAGAAGTGTGAGTTCGCTAAAAGCGAGATCTTGTTTGTTGGACACAAGGTTTCACATAAAGGCATTGAGGCTGACCCGCAAAAGGTGAAGGCTATCCAGCAGCTCCCACAGCCAAAATGTGTGGAAGATGTGCGACGTCTCATGGGCATGGCAAACTACCTCGCCAAGTTCATGCCACAGTTGGCTACCACAACTACACCGCTTAAGGAGCTGCAAAAGGGAAGAAATGAATGGATTTGGGCTGAGCCACAGGAAACTGCGTTCCAGAAGCTTAAGGAGATTCTAAGCTCTCCTGAGGTGCTCGCTCAGTACTCCAATACAGCAGAAACAAGAGTTGCTGCAGATGCATCACCTTTTGGTATTGGAGCTGTACTCACACAAAAACAGTCAGACGACACATGGCGTCCAGTGACATACATTTCAAGAGGACTAACAGACACTGAGAGGCGCTATGCGCAGATTGAAAAAGAAGCGCTTGCTGTCACGTGGGCGTGTGAAAGACTTTCATCTTATCTTATGGGGCTACAATTCACTCTGGTAACAGACCACAAACCCCTTGTCCCTCTTTTGAGCACAAGAGGATTGGATGACCTTCCACCGCGCATCTTACGATTCAGGCTTCGATTGCTGCGCTTTACTTTCAAGATCATCCATGTTCCGGGAAAAACCCTAGTCACAGCTGACGCGCTGTCACGCGCTCCAGTTGGAGGTCCGCCCTCTGCAGGAGATCTACAGTTGGAAAAGGACGTGGAGGTTTTCGTGGACACTCTTGTTAGCTGTCTTCCAGCTACGGACAAAAGGCTGGAAGAGATAAGGTCCGCACAGGAAAAAGATGAGCTGTGCCGGAAAATAAGGGACTATTGCGGTGTCGGTTGGCCAGAGAAATGCAAGCTAGACCCAGAGCTGAAAGTGTACTGGCAACACAGGATGGACTTAAATGTGTGTCGCAGTCTTCTCATGAAAGGAGAAAGACTTTGGATCCCACCACTTTTGAGAGCGGACATTCTGCAACGTCTGCATGTAGGCCATCAAGGAATTTCCAAATGCAGAGCAAGAGCCAAGGAATCTGTATGGTGGCCCGGAATCTCGGTACAGATAGACAAAGTGGTGGGTGATTGTGATACATGCAGAAAATACAGAATACAGAACCGGGAACCATTGTTAACCACTCCACTTCCGGACCGCCCGTGGCAGAAGGTTGGAATGGATCTGTTCGAATGGTCAAAAAAGCATTATATTTTGATTGTTGACTTTTTCTCGAGGTACATTGAAGTTGCACAACTCAAACATATGACCGCAGATGTCACTATCAAGGCTGTCAAGGAGGCCTTTGCTCGACACGGAACTCCAGAGACGGTGATATCGGATAACGGACCACAGTTTTCATCTGAGCAGTTTAAACAGTTCGCGAAAGAGTTCCAGTTCACCCATGTCACGAGCAGCCCCCATTACCCCCAAGCCAATGGAGAGGCCGAACGTGCAGTCCGCACAGTCAAGGAGCTGTGGAAAAAAGATATGGATCTTCACAGGGCGCTGCTGGCATACAGGGCCACCCCTCTGGAACACGGGTTCTCGCCTGCTCAGCTGTTAATGGGAAGAAACCTGCGCACGACCTTGCCTCAATTTACTACCAAACTGGATCCCAAGTGGCCGGACTGGCTGGCTTTTCGGAAGAAGGAGGAAGAGCGGAGGCGTGAGCAGGAAAAACACTACAATCGGAGACACCGGACACGACCACTCTCACAACTAACAACGGGACAGAAAGTTTGGATTACATCGGAAGCATCTTCAGGCGAAGTACTTGGACCTGCCAACACTCCCAGATCCTACATGGAGAAACCGAAGTCACCTTCGACCTACAGGGACTATTACGAGGTTCGGTCGTGTCGTGAGGCCTCGTGATAGATTGGATTTGTGAATGATGCTGATTGTTCATTTAAATGGAAAGCAAGTAGTTTAAAATGCTGTTCAGAAGAATAACAAGAAAAAAATAATATGGTGTTTCTGTCAATGTTTAGAACAGAAAGAAAATGTTTACATTACTTTAATGGTTATGCAAATTATGCCTGTTTACTTGTAGGATTACGTTCAACTAAAAGGAGGAGGTGTAGTAATAGGTATTTAGGACTACATGTCCCATAATGCTTTGTATTGAAGTGTGGGGTGGAAGGGACTTCCGGGGAATGACTAAACAGTGTGTTAACAAGTACTCGCCGTGTCTCGTGTGATTATTATACATATGGTAGCAGAGCCATGACACCAACAGAGAGGGGCTACGCTCAAATAGAGAAAGAATGCCTCGCAATTGTATTTGGAATGGAGAAATTTCACCAGTACACCTATGGAAGAGAGGTGGCCGTCCAAAGTGATCACAAGCCCTTGGAAAACATCCACAAAAAAAACCTTTGCTCAGTGCACCAAAGAGGCTTCAACGAATGTTGCTCAGGCTACAGAAGTACAATATACATGTGACTTATAAACCAGGCCGGTACGTGTTGGTAGCCGATACTTTGAGCAGAGCATATTTACCGGACTGTCAGGAAGTGGACATGGAGTCTGGGGTGGAAACTGTTAATATGATTGAGCACCTGCCCATCTCGACTAAAAGACTCACCTCAATTCGATTAGCGACAAAAGAAGATAAAAAATTACAACAGCTGATAAATCTGATCCAAAAAGGGTGGCCAAAGAACAAAAAAGACATCCCAGCGGATCTCCAACATTTCTACTCATTTCAGGATGACTTAAGTCATCAGGATGGAATTGTTTTCAAAGGAGAGAGAGCAGTGATTCCTGATGCACTCTGGAGGGATATGACTTGTCGCATCCACTCTTCTCATCTCGGGATTGAAGGATGTCTCAGACGTGCGAGAGACTGTGTATACTGGCCGGCAATGAATCAACAAATAAAGAACTTTATATTAAAATGTGATGTATGCAGGTCAGTGGACTCCAGACAGCAGAAGGAGATGCTACACTCGCATGAGATGGAATACAGGCCCTGGGCAAAAGTAGGAACGGACTTGTTCTCATTCCATGGCAAGGACTACTTAATAACTGTGGATTATTATTCCAATTTCTGGGAAGTAGATTATCTTCCAGACACTACAAGCGCCACCGTTATACGAAAACTCAAAGCACATTTCGCACGACAAGGGATTCCGGATATTGTGGTATCAGATAATGGCCCACAATATACCTCCCAAGAGTTTAGACGATTTAGCCAGGCATGGGAATTCACACACAGAACATCATCACCTGGTTACGCCCAGAGCAATGGAAAGGCAGAGTCTGCAGTAAAAACAGCCAAATGTCTCATGAAGAAAGCTGCAATGGCTAGACGGGACCCTTATCTGGCAATATTGGACCATCGCAACACACCGAGCCAAGGTCTTGCAACTAGCCCTGCGCAGAGACTGCTGAACAGGAGGACGAGGACACTGCTCCCTACAAGAGATACTCTGCTAGAACCGGAGCTGCATAACAATGTGCAAGGAATTAGACACAACCAACACCGTCAAGGAAAATATTACAACCGCACCGCTAAAAATTTGGATGCCCTGGAAAATGGAGACAAGGTGAGGGTCCAGCCTTTCGATCTTCGTGGCGTCTGGAGACCTGCACGAGTAGTAGGACCGGTGGATCACAGATCTTACGAGGTGAAGCTGGACTCTGGAGAAGTTGTGAGGAGAAATCGACGGCATCTTAGACGAGACCATGATACAGGATCTGTCACGTCAACGAGGAGTGGGACTCAGGGGACTTCAGACTGTGTGGATGCAACCCAGCAGTGTGGCACCAGGGACCAAACCAAAGTTGTCACCAGATCAGGTCGTCAGGTGTTCAAGCCTAAATATTTGGAGGACTACACGCAGTGAAGACAGAAGATTTGGGATATTTATGTTAGAAAAAAAACAAAACTGTAACTGTCAAGGTATAATTTGTTTGCTGGTTGGGGGGTTGGATAATACTGACAAGATGTTTTACATAATGTTTTGGAGCCAACATAATAGAAAGCAGATGTTATATTTATTTGAAGGATTGGAATTTGTTAATATATTTTGGGTTAATTTACAAATAATGCACTGAAAGTGACGCTTTATGTTGACAAAATGATGTTAGGCATAATTTTCTATTATAAATACATAATCTGCATGAAAATGTGTGTGCAACGTTTACATTGCAAGGAAGTGCTTCAAATTGAAAAAAGAAAAGATGTAACAATATTATTGTTAGTTATGTTATGTTGCTTAGGGGCCGATTACAGTGACGGACGGGAGAAAGAGGAAGTGACGTTTTCCCTATGTCAACAGACTGAAGTAACGTACTGTACTGAAAAAGTTAAGAGGTTAATAAATGTGAAGTAAGCAATTCAATGCTTTAATCGTCCACTCTGTATGAGAAACAGAACAGAGTGAAACAAAATCCTTGATTACAATGTATTAGCATTGCCAATTTGATATTTAATTGCTAAATTGAGTCATGGGAACTCCCATGTCTCAACAGATTGATATCCATAGTATGGTGATTGATATGATTGATGTCGGTCTGTGGAGGCCGCATCCAAATTGCCACCAAGCCGCGACCTGACCTTATGGACACTTTTCATACGACTGGAGAGACATTTTTTTTTTTTTAGGATTGCAAATTTAAATTTTGTTTCAAGGGATATTAAAATCTGCATGTTCAGGACAAGCAGCAGAATGTTTTGTACTGATTCAGGCTTGTAAGACACAAAACCAGGTGCACATTCCGGACTGATAAGGAGTAGAAGCGTTTGAGAACCAAGGTCACAAAACAGATAACTTGTAAGAGAAAAATTGTTAGAATAAGCAGCAAGAGAGGAGGTGAGTGTGAGAAAGTCAAAGTTTGAGGTTTCCCATCTTGTATGCGCTGTGTAAAGCATTGGTTGAAAGGAGTAGCAAGAGTGACACATGAGTGTAGTAATGTGTCAAGAGGGGGAAGTAGGATGTGAAATTATTCCCACATACAGACTTTTCAACGAAAACTTTTTTTTGTAGACGATGTTTTTTGTTTGAAAAACAAGGTGTTACGGCCCTGGGCTAGGGCCCACCTACAAGGCCACGCCCTCTGTGTATTGCAGTAACTCTTCCACCCTTTCATTTGTAAAGTCAATGGACTTGTGCCTCAGCGCTGGACTGCTTTCCCGCTCGTTCCCCATTGGTGGACTGCTTTCCTGCTCGTTACTCATGGACGTCCCAACCAACGAGCTCCACCTGGGCAGCTGGGACCAATAAAAGGACCTCGGTTCTGCTGCTCAGGGCGGCTGGGACTTTAGAGTTCAGTTTGCCTCGCTTGCGCTTGTTGTGTCTCTTGTTTGGACTTTTGTGAATTTTGGAGACACTTGCTTTTGTTATTCATACACATTTGTCAACTTGGGTTAATACCTGTTGGTTGAGATCATTTGTTTAAACCCTACCTCTTTTCTTTACTAAAAATAAATTGTAAACTCTCTCCACACCATTTAACATCTCGGTTTATGTTACTTCCCTCCTTCCCTAGCAGAGCCGGTCGTCACAGTTGTTTACTTCATCCTCACTTCTGAAGAAGTGCCGCCGCCCTGCCAATTGCAGACACCTCCCTGCAGTAAAGGTTTCCTCCTGTATCTCCACTCAAACTGTAAACACTCAAGCATAGTCCACTCCACTAATTTGCAACATGTCATGCGCACCATAAATTGAAATAAAGCTGTGTCATGGCAAATGTATAATAACCTCTAAATATTATTCGAACAATGTGTTTAGTTAAAGTCACCTTTACACCGTGAGTTGTGATTTCCTGCCTGTTGGAGTCTTCTGGTGATTAGTTTAGACTAAACAGACTCTAATTGTATTTTAATTTCTTGTATCCTGGTGATTCTTGAGTCAAGCTAATAAAATCAGAGCAGAGCAGAGCAGGGAGGAAGAGAGAGGAAGGAGTCACGCGGAGCTACCTGCTCGCTTCTGCTTTGTCCCACTCTTTCCCCCACCGGCCGGTGAAAATGAACGCCATGTCTGGTTCCTCCTGGCCTCTCAGCCATATTTTTATTTCGTCCGTTACCTTTAGTAAGTTATTTCAGTAAGCTCTCCCAAAAGGCGTCAGGGCATTTAAACCTGACAAAAAGACAACTGAAAAGCATAATGTTCACAAATGTTGTTCCAGGCAAAAGCAATTTTATTTATAATGTTTGATGTAAACACAAAAAAACTCATCATCACTCAGACACAATGGTTCTTCTGGCACTGATCACATTGGCTTAGTGTCATTAAAAGAGCTTTGCAAAATTTAATTTATATTTTATTCAAAATCACATTTACATCTTACCACAAAGAGTCAGTTCCTTCAGTTTTTTGTTTTATTTTTTTTAAGCTTCAAGGATCGCTGCTATTCTCACCAGCACAATTGTGTCTCTCAGCACTATGTTTAGTGGAGAATTTTTTAGCACAAATGCTGCAACTGAATGGCTTGTCTCCACTGTGTGTTCTTGTGTGGCTTCGTAAATGCGACTTTTGAGAGAAACTCTTGGCACAAACTGAGCAGGAAAAAGGGTTTTCACCAGTGTGTGCTCTTGAGTGCGCTGTTAATTGTGACTTTCGAGAGAAACTTTTTCCGCAAATTGAGCAGGAAAAAGGTTTTTCACCACTGTGTGTTATTGTGTGGCTTGTTAAATTTGCCTTTAGAGAGAAACTCTTGCCACAAACTGAGCAGGAAAAAGGGTTTTCTCCAGTGTGTGTTCTTGCGTGACTTGTTAAATTTGACTTAAAAAAGAAGCTTTTGCCACAAACTGAGCAGGAAAAAGGTTTTTCACCACTGTGTGTTCTTCTATGTTTTGTTAAAGTTGACTTTTCAAAGAAGCTTCTGCCACAAACTGAGCAGGAAAAAGGTTTTTCACCACTGTGTGTTCTTGCGTGACTTGTTAAATTTGACTTAAAAAAGAAGCTTTTGCCACAAACCGAGCAAGCAAAAGGTTTTTCACCACTGTGTGTTCTGGAGTGCCTTACTAAAGTAGACTTTCGAGAGAAACTTTTTCCGCAAACTGAGCAGGAAAAGGGTTTTTCTCCAGTGTGTGTTCTTGTGTGTTCTGTTAAACGCGCTTTATGAGAGAGACTCTTGCCACAAACTGAGCAGGAAAAAGGGTTTTCTCCAGCGTGTGTTCTTGTGTGCCTTGTTAAACTTGACTTTACAGAAAAGCTTTTGCCACAAACTGAGCAGGAAAAGGGTTTTTCTCCAGTGTGTGTTCTTGTGTGTTCTGTTAAACGCGCTTTATGAGAGAGACTCTTGCCACAAACTGAGCAGGAAAAAGGGTTTTCTCCAGCGTGTGTTCTTGTGTGTCTTGTTAAACTTGACTTTTGAGAGAAACACTTGCCACAAAATGAGCAAGAAAAAGGTTTTTCTCCAGTGTGTGTTCTTATGTGGCTTGTTAAATGCGACTTTTGAGAGCAACTCATGCCACAAACTGAGCAGGAAAAAGGTTTTTCTCCACGATGTGTCCTTATGTGCAGTTTTAAAGAGAATTTTTAAGTTAATGATTTCCCACAGTGAGAACATATCCATCTGTCAGTGTGACATGCCCTTTCACGTTTGGCTTGCCCATCATCATCATCATCAGGAGAGCGTGATAATGTGTCCTCATTATGTGCTTGTGATGGCGCCCAGTGGTCTTCATCACCTTCTGTTGTCAAGTGATGACTTGAACTGCTGCTTGTAGGCTCCGCCCATCTGTTGTCCTCACTCTCATCCTTGTTTTCATCTTCAGTCTTTATAGGGACAACATTCAGTGGTGACTTGTTGATCTCCTCCTCCTCCTTTTTGATGTGAGTCCAGTCTGGCTCCTCTTTCACAGAAAGGAGATCGTTTTCACTGACGTCTGCAGGACACAAAGACAAACACACATTTGGTTTGGTCAAGTCAAAGCTCGTGCGTCGACTTTGTCTTATATTGTTTCTACCGTGCTACCTTGACTTGTGCCTGCCGCACACGGAGGAATGCGTGCGACCCCGATTTGGACCGGACCATGGGGGCATTTCACAAAATTACGTCCTACGATGTAAACCTCCCTTTCCTCGCAGCACAGCTGTGATAAACGAGCATTTAAAAAGGAAGCACGTTGCGGCCGATGCCCTATTTCATTCCTGACATTGTCACAGACGTTTCTGGAAGCGAGCTGAAGTTAGCACACATAGGCTATTGTGTGCATCTGATGGAACACCTGTTGTGGTACCTTAACATATTGATGCAGACCACTGGGGGCCATCGCAACATAATGTCATTGATAGAATAGGAATCCTTCAAGTGAAATATGTTTACAAGTATGTCTTTTTGCATTTAGAGATCGAACTAAATGTTCCTGGGCTTGTTGGTAGAAAAGGGGGTTGTGATGTTCTCGCTTTTTAAGCCCATTGTAAGACAAAGATGCAGATGCATTCCTTGCAGCATGTGCTTGTTCACTGATGAGATCCGAGTAACCCTGGATGGACGCATTAAATGTATTTTAAATGTTTGGCTGGGGTGAAACTACGCACATGAAGACAGAACAGTGAAGATCCACCGGAGGTTCATTGACTCTCACCCGACCGACCAAGACAGAACAAAGTTCTTCAATAAATAAGACCAATACGTACTTGATTTTTTAAAAAACGTAATAATTTGTGTTTTATTCACAAACATTGATCGACCTCCATTGATCTTATTGCTGCAGTGTGCACAGTTTTTAGAGTCAGGTCGAATTATTCCATAAGGAATTGCATGAACAAGATATGTCAGAGAAGTTATTGTCAAAAACGAGACAAGCCTTCATAAATGAATCACCCAGCCAAGATTATCTTTGTCACTTGCGAGGAGCAGTCCGCCAAAGAGAAAAGCGTTCCCGCTCCTGTGCGGCCTTTTATTGAAGCACAGCAAAGCAATTTGAATATGAAAACTCATAAATAATGGAAAAACATGAACACTTTGACTTCATCACACCCGTCCACACTCTTCCTGTTGTTCGAACGGTTTCAGCTTACAAGACATGTTTGGGTCACACTTCTGTTAAATGCGAGCGAAACGGTTTCCTGTCAAACACGGTTCAAGACGTGCATCTGTTTTTGTGGCTTCCGGCTAAACTGCCAGCATAGACACAACTCTGTTACCACTGAACTCACGTTTTCCTGTTTAAGAGGTCCATGTTTTTGTGACTTTTTATAAACCTGTAAGCATATTTTTGAAACATGATGACATGACAAACTTCTTTAAACACATATAAAAACTGGAAAATGTGAAATGTTAAATAATCAGTTAAAATTTTAAACTAGGAAAAAAACACGGAGTTTACCCCCCACTATTGGTTATTCTTTGGCATCCATGTTCTGCACTGATTTCATTTGGCATAAACAAATGTTCAGCAAAATAGCAAGTAAAAGGCAATATTCAAAAATAAACCGGAAATAACCTTGAACGATTTCCCCAAACAACTTAATGTTGTGATGCATATTTTTAACTACAGAAAGTCGTTCTATACAAAGCAAATGAGAGTAAGACGTGTACAAACCTGCTTTGAGTGGCACAACACGAGGCTGGTTGCAAACTTCGTCCAGCAGTTGAAGATGTTGCTCGTTCTCTTCTTTTATTCCACAAAGTTCCTCTTTGTACTTGGGTGTCGTTCTTTCACACATTTTCAAACGTCAATCTCAACAAATCCGCACTTGATCTCTGCTTGGCGATGAGTCATGTGCCTCTTTTCGTTAGCAGCTAGCTAGCTAACAAGCAGCTAAGCTAACAAGCTAAGCTAACTACACCGAAGAGCATCAATCCGCGAAGATGAGGTTTTCGGGACACAAAGACTTAATGAATTATGTCGTAGTCCTTTAGAGTAGCACTGGACATCATGTGAGAAAATTACAGTCAGTTCCACACTAAATCAGAAGAATTTAGCGGTGAGTGTTTTTGTTCCGGTGTGGACGGGTCGGTGGATGTGGTCGAGGTCCTTCGGAAGCTGCGCGCTTGTTTATGACGTCATCCTTTAAGCGCGTATTTTTCAAATATATTTATAATATTATGTATATTTCTTTGCCTCTGTGTTTTGTTTATATTTTAATATATATTGTATATAACATTTTAATCGGTTAACAAAATAACTAAATAAACGCCACATTGGCGAGTCAGCTCCTATGTCACTTCCGCCTAAGCCCCGAGAAGCCGCCGCTGCTCCAGCAGTGGGACGTTTACGTTTCTCCTACCGAACTTGCAACAATGCTGTGGTTCACTCGGGCTGCAAGATTGTATGAATATAATGTCGGCATATACTCGCAGTGCTTCTCAATTATTTCACGCCCGCCCCTACCAAGAAGAAAAAGATTCGCGCCCCCCACCACCATTTTTTTTCTGTCTTTGTAGATTGATATTAGATTGTCAATAAAATATCCCTTAACTAACCTAAATTGATAAGAAATATAATTTTGAGAACTATTACAGTGAGGATCTCGAAACTGTATTCTGTTGTGCAAATATTGATGAGATGACAAATATTTGTCATGTTATTGTTGGAGTTGGGTCACCGTGGAAATGAGAACTAGTTACTAAATCATCCTTTAAAAGCCAAACTTCCTCCAATGCGTGTTCGTTTTTTTGTGCTCAAGAAGAAAAGGGTCAAATAAAGACTCAACAACTGATTAGAGGTCCGATATTTAGTTTCTTCAATTTCTGGAGTTCAGGAAATACTACAAAGACAGGTATCTGGGCAGCTTTTTCTTAATCTCACGAGAAACTGCACTCGGGCGAGCACAGTCGAAAAATGCGCGCCATCTTTCAGCCCAGCTTCAGTTTTTATAGGAGTTTTTTATGTCAAGGGTAATGTAGGTTGAATCGGTTGAATCGGTCGGTCTTGCTCCCTCCCACGGCACGGGTCCACGTCCAAGGGAAGGTCCTCCCCAGGTTAGTCATCGTCTGGATAGTTGATTCCCGTCTGGTCCCCAAGACTGGAACGCCAAGGCTGGCCTTCTCCGGCGGGCAGTCTCTCCGTCTCTCCAGCTGTCATTGCTCTGTAATCTTGTCGGTGTGCACGTGTGCGTGTGTATGTGCACGTGTTTGTGCAAGTGTAAGTCCGTGTCTGTGTGTATGCATGCGTATGTGCATGTGGTCCGATCTCCAATTGTTATGTCTTTCAGGATGTGTTTTTTGCGATGGCTTCTATGTGACACCTCCAGTGCCAAATTTGGTATGTTTGCATCTCTACAGCCAATGTGGAGAATGTGCTTTGTCGTATTTGTCCATGAAGTGCTGTGAATGTGAGGGCAGCTCATGGAAATGCTATGTGTGCAAATTTGTTCTCACTACCCAAAATTTCAATAAAGTTCACACATTTCAACTAAGTACTATAAATTTAGCATCTAAGAAAAATATAATAAATCAGAAAACATCAGGACTACAATCCCAGTTATTCTTGTGACCCGTGCTTCTACTTTCATTTGATAAATGCTTTTTGTTTAATCAATGTTTAACATATTCCGTAAATATGAACCTGCTAAATTAAATAATTGACCTTCTGTCCTGTAAGTGTTTAAAATAATGCCAGCGATCATAATACAATCCTTCATTTACCATTACAGCACTTTTATCATTGCAGTATTTTCTATCATTGCAGCATTTTATTAATTTTCCCTCTGTACCATAGACAGACATTCGGAGTGTTTCCTTCCACTTGTGTATGTTGTGGGATGTAAGTGTGTACATACACATGGGGATTTGTGTATTTACGTATATACAGTGTATATTTGCATGCTTTTTCTGAATGTCTGCTGCTAATGTCATACATTAACGGCTACATTGCACCACCGCCTCTGTGTGACCCATATCTTTGCCGTCGTAACACTGCAAATTTACATTTACCCATTGTGGGACTATTGAAGGACATCTTTATCTTTATCTTTAAAAACCTTGTGTTGGTGCTTGCTAAATAATTTTCCATAAGATTAAGATTGAACAAAATGGTGAAACAAAAATTTAAAAATTAAATACTGTAACGATTAAACATTGAATACTAAATTATTCCTAAAACAGTTCAATGAATCTTGAAATTAATAGTGAATTATTATAGTTTAATGAATACTAAAACAAATAATGAAACATTAAAGTACTAAAATAAATATTGAAATCATTTTCGAACACAATAACAGTTAAGTAATAAAAGAGTGACATATTTTAATTTAAAATTCGCAACCACATCACAACCTGGTGAAAAACCCTGTAAAAAGGCAAGGGTGCAAATATGTTGACATAAAGTATCACTTTATCATGTCAACTGTTAATAATAGGGAAATAGATTTGGAATACTATCCAACCAACAACATGGTGTCAGATGTATAAACAAAACCAGCAACAAAAGTAAAATTCAATACATCTCGCAAGTTCATATTTGGGAACTAAAATGTTTGGTCATGTGCATCTTAGGTTTTTCTCTATGTTTAGAAGAAGATAACAATGATTTGCATCGCAAATGGCGACATCTGTCGGTAAGTTGGTGACAGTGCTCCACAGAGCCAACAGCCAATCATATCACAGCGGGGTGTGGCCTGTTCTTCCACTTTCGCGACGAACAGGAAATCCTTTCAGTGGGACTTTGAAAAACGATGCCATCTTTCTTTCATCTCATCGAACAAAGAGAAGCACACGAGTTATCGCCAAGCAGAGATCAAGTGCGGATTTGTTGAGATTGGCGTTTGAAAATGTGTGAAAGAACGACACCCAAGTACAAAGTGGAACTTTGTGGAATAAAAGAAGAGAACGAGCAACATCTTCAACTGCTGGACGAAGTTTGCAACCAGCCTCGTGTTGTGCCACTCAAAGCAGGTTTGTACACGTCTTACTCTCATTTGCGTTGTAAAGAACGACTTTCTTTCGTTAAAAATATGCATCACAACATTAAGTTGTTTGGGGAAATGCGTTCAAGGTTATTGCCGCTTTATTTTTAAATATTGCCGTTTACTTGCAGGTCTGCTGAACATTTGTTTTTGCCAAATGAAATCAGTGCAGAAAATATATGCCAAAGAATAACCAATAGTGGGGGGTGAACTCCATGTTTTTTTTTTTTATAAAATTTGAACTGATTATTTAACATTTTACGTTTTCTGGTATTTATATCTTGTTCAAGCAATTCCTTCCGGAAGGAATTATGCCGGACTCTAAAAAATGTGCACACTGCGGCGAAAACATCAATGGCGGTTGATCAATTTTAGTGGATAAAACACAAAATATTAAGTTTTTAAAAAAAATCAAGCACGTAATGGTCTTATTTATTTTTGTACTGGCTTCGTCGGGTGAGAGTCAATGAACCTCCGGTGGCCCTGCACTGTTTTGTGCATATGTGTGTAGTTTCACCCCATCCAAACATTTAAAATACATTTAATGCATCCATCCAGGGTTGCACGGATCTCATCAGTGAACAAGCGCATGCTGCAAGGAATGCATCTGCATCTTTTGCTTACTATGGGCTTAAAAAGGGAGTTCGCCACAACCCCCTTTTCTACCAACAAGTCCAGGAACATTTCGTTCCTGGTAATAAAGTTCCTGTGGCCCAGGTGGTTTGCATCTCCCCCGCAACTCATGGTTCCTGGTAATTTATGCAAATGACAATGTTGTGTTACTTTGTTACTCATTACTGACACTCTATGGCTGTTAAGCATCATTGCAGTTCCAAAATAATTCAGTGAACTCTTCAAATATTATGGTGGATCTTAGTCGAATTTGAATACATATTGGATAACTTTAAAATATACAGTCATTATTCAAATATGTCAACGTGAAAGTGTTGTTGCTTAATGCTTATGTGTAGGGATTTTGACTCTTCAAACATAATGTTGTTTTAAAATTTATTTAAAAACAGAAATTTTATCAAAATAAAAAGGCTAATGTCGGAACTTACTCGCAGGATAAATGTCATTTTGGGTAAAAAAAAAAAAACCAAACGTAAATCATACAATAAATAGTGACTCTGATTCCAGGGCCCCTTTAATTCTTTTAGGCATCCAGATTATAATGGAAGCAAAAAAATACCCACGATGAAACTTTCTCGAAATGCAAAAAGAAATACTTGTAAACATTTTTCACTTGAATGATTTCTATTCTATCAATGACATTATGTTGCGGTGGCCCCCATTAATAAGTTAGGGTCCCACAACAGGTGTTCCATCAGACGCACACAAGAGCCTGTGTGTGCTAACTTCAGCTCGCTTCCAGAAACGTCTGTGACCATGTCCGGAATGAAATCGGGCATCAGCCGCAACGTGCTTCCTTTTTAAATGCTCTTTTATCACTGTTGTTGTGCTGCTAAAGTGAGGTTTACATCGTAGGACGTAATTTTGTGAAATGCCCCCATGGTCCGGTCCAAATCGGGGTCGCACGCATTGATTGGTGTTCGGCAGGCACAAGTCAAGATAGCGCTGTAGAAAATAAGACAAAGTCGCCGCATGTGGTTTGACTTGACCAAACCAAATTTGTCTTTTTGTGTCCTGCAGACGTCAGACAAAATGATCTCTGTTCTGTGAAAGAGGACCCAGACTTGACTCACATCAAAAAGGAGGAGGACGAGGAGGAGATCAACAAGTCACCAGTGAACGTTGTCCCTATAAAGACTGAAGATGAAAACAAGGATGAGAGTGAGGACAAGAGAGGGCCGGAGCCTACAAGCAGCAGCTCAAGTCATCACGTGACAACAGAAGATGATGAAGACCACTGGGGACCATCACAAGCACATAATGAGGACACATTATCAGACGCTCATCACGATGATGATGATGATGATAATGAGCAAACTAAAGGTGAAAGGGCATGTCACACTGACTCATTATCTTCAAAGTTGTCTTTAAAAGGGCACAGAAAAACACACAGTGGTGAAAAACCTTTTTCCTGCTCGGTTTGTGGCAAAAGCTTCTCTCGGAAGTCTCATTTAGTAAGGCACACAAGAACGCACAGTGTTGAAAAATCTTTTTCCTGCTCAGTTTGTGGAAAATGCTTCTCTCAAAAGGCAAATTTAATAGAACATGCAAGAACACACCGTGGAGAAAAACCTTTTTCTTGCTCAGTTTGTGGCAAAAGCTTTTCTTTTAAGCCAAATTTAAAAACACATACACGATTACACACTGGAGAAAAACCATTTTCATGCTCAGTTTGTGGAAAAAGCTTCTCTCAAAAGGCACATTTAACAAGCCATGCAAGAACACACAGTGGAGAAAAACCTTTTTCCTGCTCAGTTTGTGGCAAGAGTTTCTCTCGAAGGTCTCATTTAATAAATCACTCAAGAACACACAGTGGTGAAAAATCTTTTTCCTGCTCAGTTTGTGGCACAAGCTTTTCTTTTAAGTCAAATTTAAAAAGACATACACAATTACACACTGAAGAAAACCCTTTTTCATGCTCAGTTTGTGGAAAATGCTTCTTGAGAAAGGAAAGTTTAACAGAACACACAAGAAAACACAGTGGAGAAAACCCTTTTTCCTGCTCAGTTTGTGGCAAGAGTTGCTCGCGAAAGTCTGATTTAATAAGTCACACAAGAACACACACTGGAGAAAAACCTTTTTCTTGCTCAGTTTGTGGCAAAAGCTTTTCTTTTAAGCCAAATTTAAAAACACATACACGATTACACACTGGAGAAAAACCATTTTCATGCTCAGTTTGTGCCAAGGGGTTCTCTGTAAAGTCACATTTACAACGCCACACAAGAACACACAGAGGAGACAAGCCATTCAGTTGCAGCGTTTGTGCTAAAAAATTCTCCACTAAACAGCATGCGGAGAGTCACAATTGTGCTGGTGAGATAAGCAGCGATACTTGAAGCTTAAAAAAAGACAAAAAAACTGAAGGAACTGAGTCTTTGTGGTAAGATGTAAATGTGATTTTGAATAAAATATGAAATATTGAATTTTGCAAAGCTCTTTTATTGACATTAAGCCAATGTGATCATTGCCAGAAGAACCATTGTGTCTGAGTGATGATGATTTTTTTTTGTGTGTGTTTACATCAAACATGTAAAATAAATTAATTGCCTTTGCCTGGAATAACATTTGTTAATGTTCTGCTTTTCAGTTGTCATTTTAATCGTACTTAATGGAAAAGGTGTGAGAAGAAACTGCTTATGAAATCGGTGCCTTCCACAATCATCAATAAAATCACTTGTTCCACTTGCTCAACTGGCCTTCATTGCGCCGTGAAAAGGTGAAAAACTAAACTAGAAGTTGAACGATAAAAAGAACCAGAAAGAGAAACGCAAATCGGCTCAGTTTCTCTCAAAGGTTTTGGTATGTCAGGAGTTGGTCACTTGATGGTGACTGGAGTCAGCGCTGGTTTTCTTGCTGTGTTTGGGTGGCTCGGGTATGAATGGTCTATTGAACATAACTCAAACTCTTCAAATATCCCCTCACATACATTTAATATTATGCTTTCTGAATAAATTTCTGCAAAATACACTTAATGGGTTGAGCTCTATCAAGTGTTTGGGGTTTGTTACTAATCAGAATCTCACTTTGGAAAAAAACTTTTGTCAAATATACCAAATATTTTTTTTCATGCTGTATTATATTTTTTATACATTGGATTATTTATATAGTGAAATAGGAAAATATTAAAATGTAAAATTGGAAACCACATACAGACTTAATTCAATTAACAAATATAGAAACATTTTATAAATATTGAACTAATTGAGAAGAGTCCTGATCTTGAAATAAATATTGAATTATAAAAAATACTTAAAAAATTAATTCAATAACCCGACCCTGGATGAGCGGCAGAAAATGGCTGGATGGAATAATTTAAATTGCATACATATTCAAATGAACAAATATGTTCAGAAATATTCAAGTGTGAAATAAAAATGTTCAAATTGTTGATAATTTTACATACTAAAACAATTGAATAAATATTCTATTATTACATAAGCAAGCTTAAATATACATTGAAATAAATAAAAAAAAAGTTGTGTATTTTTAAATGGCCTAATTTAGATATGGGATGTAATTCTCTTTATGAAACTATGAAGGGACTGAAGCTCACAGAAGTGACCAGTCTTGGTGCTGAAGTTCCGATGTAACCAGATACTGCCCTGAGAGAAAATAGGCCTGAGCATTGTTTATGGTGGGGGCAATTCTCTCGCCAGGTCAGTGACCTTCCAGGGTATGGAAGTAATTTAAGGTGGTCACGAGTAGACTGGTCGTATCAACGGGGAGACGCACCTGCTCTCCCTCTGGGGGACTTTTGGAGGGAAATCCCGAAGACTAGCGTGATGGGAATGCATATGCAACAAGGGAAAATGAGATATTCATGTCCTATTTGGGCATTCCCTAAAAGAAGGGAATGTCTGAGAGTGGGCTTGCACGTTTTTGGGGAGACTTCTTTTGACATCAGCATGTGACGAGAGTAAAATCTTTTTCGAACCAGTTCTTTTCCATCACCAATCCAGCCTTGCTCGGCTGCCTCTCCGGAAGGCAGCAAGGACCCACACTTCAAAGACAAAATATACGACATATTGAAAGAAAAATAATACTCAAATATTGAAATAAGTATAGAATTGAATGAATAAACAACAAAGAAATAAATACCTCCTGGAAAATATCATTATTTTCAACATTTGTCAACATTTTTCTTTCTTGCACATTCTTAATCGTATTTTTTATTTTTTTTACTTTTACTTTTTAGTTACTTCAGTGCATTTCACACCTGAGCCTTCAGTGAAGTCCTACTTCGTCCTACTTGAATAAATCCCCATCAAAATACCATCATTTATGACACCACGGCTGGACAAATAATATCCAGAAACACACTTACGCACCACTGAGTGAGTGTTGGACGATATAGCTTCTCTTGAAAGGTCCGACTTGAAAATGTCCTTGCAAGTGTATCTAAAATTAAATCCACACTTTTCCCTCCTTTGGCCATTGTGGTTCAAAAAAAGCAAGAATATATTTTAGATTTTCGAACGGCCGCCAATTACGACTTTCGAGTGTGTTGATTCGGCATAGCGCTGCCCCCTCACGAGTGAGTATCCAATCACAAAACGCGTTCATCACCCTCAGCATAAGGCCAGCGAGAAGGCTCACTGTAACCAACTCGTGATCTGATTGGCTATCGCAACCGTCTAACAAGGCTGTGAAATTGAAAACCGACAACAATCAGCCAATAAAAACAAAGGGATGTTGTAGGCTAAAAGTGACAGCAAAGAGAAGACAACACAAATTAACGTTCAAAATTGTGCCAAGTGGACTGGAGTCAATCCTGAGAGACAAGGCGTCTGAAGAGCTTGGATTGATAAAAAGAATTTACTAAATCAACAGCAAGGATGTCAATAAGAACAACAAAGTGTTGCAGAGTGAAGGTAATAAGAGTATAGTGAACAAATACTTTTCTGTCTTCAAAGGACAAGGGACGCTACCTTGTCCTTACAAAATACAGCTCAAGGAAGATGCTAAACCTGTAGTACATGCCCCCAGAAGAGTTCCAGCCCCTCTCAAAGAGAGATTAAAAAAGGAACTGAACAGAATGACACGGATCGGAGTCATAGAGAAAGTGGAAGAAAATTCCATCACGTGTGTTAAAAAGAGAAACTCCCCAGAGTTACGTGTTTGCCTCGACCCCAAAGATCTGAATGAGAACATTAAAAGAGAAGATTATCAGATTCCCAAGCGTGAAGAAATCCTGAGTGACATGGCAGGTGCGAAGTACTTTAGCAAACTAGATGCATCGCATGGATTTTGGTATTAATAAATGTGTTTGGTTTGCTTTTGTGAATAAAGATTTTACAAAAAAACGTATAAGTAAATATTTGTCATCATCAATATTTGCACAACAGAGTACTGAGTTTCGAGATCCTCACTATAATATTTATCAAAATTATATTTCTTAGCAATTTGGCTTAGTTAAGGGATATTTTATTGACAATCTAATCTCAATATACAAAGACAGAAAAAAAATTGGTGGTGGGGTGGCGCGAATCTTTTTCTTCTTGGTAGGGGCGGGCGTGAAATAACTGAGAAGCACTGCGAGTATATGCAGACATTATATTCATACAATCTTGCAGCCCGAGTGAACCACAGCATTGTTGCAAGTTCGGTCGGAGAAACGTAAACGTCCCACTGCTGGAGCAGCAGCAGCCTCTCGGGGCATAGGCGGAAGTGACGCGTGGGGATGACTCACCAATGTGGCGTGAATTTATTTATTTTGTTATTTTTTTTTATCAAACGAATTAAAATATTATATAAAATATATATTAAAGCTGAACAGCCGGGGGTAAAAACAAATACAGAGGCAAAGAAAGATATTTGAAAAATACGCGCTTAAAGCATGACGTCATTAGCAAGCGCGGCGCTTCCGAAGGACCTGGACCACCTCCACCGACCCGTCTACACAGAAACAAAAACAATCACCGCTAAATTCTTCGGATTTTGTGTGGAACTGACTGTAATTTTCTCGCAGGATTTCCAGTGCTACTCTAAAGGACGACGACATAATTCATTAAGTCTTTGTGTCCCGAGAACCTCATCTTCGCGCGTTGATGCTTTTCGGCGTAGTTAGCTTAGCTTGTTAGCTTAGCTTGTTAGCTAGCTAGCCGCTAACGAAAAGAGGCACACGAGTTTTCGCCAAGCAGAGATCAAGTGCGGATTTTTTGGAATCATCATTTGAAAATGTGTGAAAGAACGACACCCAAGTACAAAGAGGAACTTTGTGGAATAAAAGAAGAGAACGAGCAACATCTTCAACTGCTGGATGAAGTTTGCAAGCAGCCTCGTGTTGTGCTACACAAGGCAGGTTTGTACACGTTTTACTCTCATTTGCTTTGTAAAGAACGACTTTCTATCGTTAGAAATATGCATCACAACATTAAGTTGTTTGGGGAAATGCGTTCAAGGTTAATTGCCTCTCTCATGTCTTGAATAGACATTAATGTTTCACAAGTTTGTTTAAGTCAAAGATTTTGAATTTGTTCACCTTTCCTCCTAAGCAAGTATATTATTTTTGTTCTCTTGGTGCCGTTGGAATTTAACTCTAAGGCTGTAGCATAACTTTTACCAAATTATTCGAATTAATTATCTGATTCCATTAATGATTAACCAAACATGACCGACATTCATCCAACAATTATGCACGCTCGTTTTGAGAGAAAGACGACCAGGAAGCCGGCAACTTCACACAGGAGCCGATTTATTCCTCACAGGAGATCTAGTACAAAAGCCCTCTCAACACAGTTCTGCGCGCCTCTGTACCCAACAGAAGACAAAGTTTTGTTACCTCTTTTGGATTTCACCTGGACAGGTAGTATTGATAACACACAGTCCTGTTTACTGGTCCCAGTCAAGCCACTGGACTGAATTGACACCACAGCACCGTCCGTCTCTGACACTTTCTAAATCAACATCGGCCAGTGTTGAACTTATTTGCTTCGTTTGGGAATAAATATGCAACAAGGTAGGGTGCTTCTTATTGCATACTCTACACACCAAACGTCCTTTGCATTCTCTGCTTCTGTGCCCAATGCACAAACAACCAAAGCACATTCCTTTTTCCTTCAAAAAAGACATCTTTTCAACTTGCGTCTTTTTATCCAATAGAAGGCAAACATCCAAAGAATGTCCAGCTCCACAAAACAAGCATGCCTTTACAGGTAAGTTCTTCTCCATTTTATTTACAGGCTCCATTTTCCTTTCCACAGGTGCTATTATAGTGGCAAAGCTACTCCCTTTAGCTTTCGTACCAGTCCGAAATGTCACAGGTTTAAACTCTTTTTCCTGTTGTCTTGTATATCTCCAAAGAGAGGATCACTTGCAATCTTAACTTGCTTCTCCACAAACTCCACAATGTCATGAAATGTGGCTCTGCGATGGTACGTTTCTTGCAGATGGCAGACCACACTTCTCCACTTATCTCTAAGCTCGTAAGGCAGTTTTTTAACCATAATTTGCATATTGGTGGGCACGTTTAGGTCACCTACAGAATCTCCCGTTGAATTACAGCATTCACGAAGCAATAAACTGTAGGCCTGCAATGCCTTGAGATTTTCTCCCTTTATCAAAGGCCATGAAAGTACCTTGTCCATGTATGCAGAAGCTACTTTAAACGGATCTCCAAAATGTTCTTGTAGCAAAGCCTTCGTTTAAATTAATCCACGAGAAGGTGGCAGATGTTGACAGCTTCGGACCAGATCCAGGGACTGGCCTCTGGTATATTGCTCGAGGTAGTACAAACAGTTCTTGTGATTAGGAGTTCTTTCTTCGATGTTGTGTTCAAAGGCTCTTATGAAACTTAGGTATTGTAATGGATCTCCATCAAAAACTTGCAAATCTCGTTTGGGTAACAGCAAAAGTGATTGTTGTTTGAAAAGTGAAGATGTAATTTCATTTTGCTTCTCCAGTGCTGTAAGCAAACGATCAGGTTGTTGGTGAAGCTTGGTCACTCTGTATTGTTGGAATAGTTTCACGTTGTACACCTGCTGGTAGTGATGACAGACCGGCCCCAGTTAAGACAGAATGAAGCTCAGGTTGAGGATACACTTTGGGTCTGACAGTAGCACCTCCTGTTGAAATTATGTACGGCTTTCAAGCAACAATTCCAGCTCTCCCTTGCTGCCGTGGGAGTCGGAAACAGAACGGACGAAAGAAAACTAGCCCTTTTGCGAACCAATGCCGGAGCCGAGGCCATCGAGGTATTCAATGAACCCGAAGATAAAGACAAGTTTGAAAAGGTCCTACAAAAATTTGATGAACACTGTCTAGCTAAGAAAAACGGAACTTATGAGAGATACGTGTTTCGTTCAAGACTCCAACAGCCCGGTGAGTCCTTTGACAATTTCCCCACGGATCTCAAAATTAAAGCTAAGTCTTGTAACTTTGGTGATCTGAAAAACTCAATGATAAGGGATCAGATTGTGTTCGGGACGAACGAAAAGAAACTAAGAGAGAGGCTGTTGAGGGAGGCGGACCTAACATTGGAAAATGCAATAAAGACTTGCCAACCTAACGAGCTAGCAAAGCAGCACGTGCTAACTTTCCAAGCAGCGCCATCTTATGAAAAAACAGAGTCCGTGAAGGCAGTGACGAGCAAAGGTAAACTGCGATTCAAGAAAAAGACCAAAAACAATGAAAATGATCAAGCTCCATTCAGCTGTAAAAAGTGTGGAGAAATGCACGAGCCAAAACGGTGTCCTGCATTTGGGAGAACATGTGCTAAGTGTAAAAAGCAAAATCACTATGCTAAGATGTGCAACACCAAGAAGAAAGTGCACGCCGTGCAGGAAGACACAGTGATCGTGATGACCTAAGTGACACTTTTTTTCATCAAAATCGTGTCATATGACGAAAGCGATGTGCAACAACAAACTAGAGGAGACCCAGAACGTGCTGTTAATGCAGTAAAAGAAGATAAATGGATTGCACCACTGCTTGTCAATGGGACTGAAGTTACTTTTAAAATTGACACAGGATCAAAAGCAAACATAATTAACGAAAAAGACTTGAAATCACTTGAAGAGAAACCGGAAAGAGTCACAGAAAAGGCAGTGAAATTGAAAACTTACAACAATCTGCCAATAAAAACAAAGGGATGTTGTAGGCTAAAAGTGACAGCAAAGGGAAGACAACACAAATTAACGTTCACAATTGTGCCAAGTGGACTGGAGTCAATCCTTGGAGACAAGGCGTCTGAAGAGCTTGGATTGGTAAAAATAATTTACCAAATCAACAGCAAGGATGTCAATAAGAACAACAAAGTGTTGCAGAGTGAAGGTAGTAAGAGTATAGTGAACAAATACTTTTCTGTCTTCAAAGGACAAGGGACGCTACCTTACACTTACAAAATACAGCTCAAGGAAGATGCTGAACCTGTAGTACATGCCCCGAGAAGAGTTCCAGCCCCTCTCAAAGAGAGATTAAAAAAGGAACTGAGCAGAATGACACCAATAAGAGTCAGAGAGAAAGTGGAAGAACCCACCGACTGGGTAAATTCCATCACGTGTGTTAAAAAGAGGAACTTCCCAGAGTTACGTGTTTGCCTCAACCCCAAAGATCTGAATGAAAACATGATAAGAGAACATTATCAGATTCCCATGCGTGAAGAAATCCTGAGTGACATGGCAGGTGCTAAGTACTTCAGCAAATTAGATGCATCGCATGGATTTTGGCAGCTCAAGCTGGACACCGAAAGCAGCAGGTACACCACCTTCAAAACACCATTTGGGCGTTTCTGTTTTCTGAGACTGCCATTTGGCATAAAGTCTGTGCCTGAGATCTTTCACAGAGCTACGGAGTCAATCATAGAAGGTCTGGAAGGAACCCGTGTGTACATTGATGATTTGGTTGTTTGGGGAAACACGGAACAAGAACACAATGAGAGACTCGAGGAACTGCTACAAAGAGTTAAAATGAATGGACTTAAACTAAAACGAGAGAAATCTCTAATCTCGTTGCACACTTGAGTACAATGTCAATAAAGGGATGTCTGATTTCTGAAATGTCTGTTTGGAGTTACAGAATTGACACAGCAGATGGAGTGGTGCCTGACGGGACCAAAGTGCAAGCAATACTGGACATGCCAGCTCCAACTGAGAAAAAAGGACTTCTGCGAGCAATGGGGATGATAAACTTCCGGGGCAAGTTCATTCCAAACCTCTCTTCAAGTCAAAGTCCCTAAGTTTGCTGCTGCATCACAACGTAGTCTTTGAGTGGACAACAAAACATGACGAAGAATGGCAAGATCTAAAGAGAACTGTGACAGCTGAGCCAGTCCTTGCCTACTTTGATCCATCAAAACCAACTAAAATTTCCACGGATGCGTCAAAAGATGGGCTAGGTGCCGTACTGCTGCAAAAGGCGAGAGACACATGGCAACCTGTACCTATGCATCCAGGTCAATGTCAGAGACTGAAAAACGCTCTGCTCAGATCGAAAAGGAGTCACTGGGTTTAGTGTTTGGATTTGGCAAATTTCACACGTATGTTTATGGACTGCCCACGTTCATCGCAGAGACTGATCATAAGCCACTGATTTCAATGAGGAAGAAAAATCTCAATGACATGACGCCCAGAATTCAACGCATGATGATGACATTGCAGCGCTATGATTTTGAGCTAATATACACGCCTGGAAAATACATAGTGCTTGCTGATGCGTTATCCCGAGCGCCACACCCTAACAGTGACATCAAGGACTGCGTTACGGCGGAGGAGGCTCACATCAAGATGGTCACAGCCGCACTTCCTGCTACTGACGCTATGCTGCAACAAATTGTTGCAGAGACGGCTATGGACCCAGTCTTGAACAAAGTGTCACCATGTATGAACAATGGTTGGTCAAACGGAAACTGCCCTCAGTTTTACCCTATGAGGGCGGAGTTGTGCATGGCGGACGGCCTCCTGCTGAGGAAGGACAGGATTGTAGTTCCACAAACTATGCACAAGGACATGCTTCAGCGTCTTCACAAAGGACACCTGGGAGTGGAGAAATGTAAGAGAAGAGCACGAGAAGCCATCTACTGGCCGGGCATTAACAAAGACATAGAAGAAATGATTCAAAAATGCCAAGTTTGCCAAAAACATCAACACAAACAAGTCAAAGAGCCAATACTGGTAGCTGACCTTCCCACAACTCCCTGGCAGAAGGTAGGCACTGATTTGTTTCATATAAGAGAACATTATCAGATTCCCAAGCGTGAAAAAATCCTGAGTGACATGGCAGGTGCTAAGTACTTCAAATTAGATGCATCGCATGGATTTCGGTATTCATAAATGTGTTTGGTTTGCTTTTGTGAATAAAGATTTTACAAAAAACGTATGAGTAAATATTTATCATCTCATCAATATTTGCACAACAGAGTACTGAGTTTCGAGATCCTCACAATAGTAATTCTCAAAATTATATTTCTTATCAATTTAGCTTAGTTAAGGGATATTTTATTGACAATCTAACATCACGATACAAAGACAGAAAAAAAATTGGTGGTGGGGGGGAGCGAATCTTTTTCTTCTTGGTAGGGGCCGGCGTGAAATAATTGAGAGGCACTGCTAGTATATGCAGACATTATATCCATACAATCTTGCAGCCCGAGTGAACCGCAGCATCGGTCAGAGAATCGTAAACGTCCCACTGCAGGAGCAGCAGCGGCTTCTCGGGGCATAGGCGGAAGTGACGCGAGAGATGACTCACCAATGTGGCGTGAATTTAGTTATTTTGTTAATTTTTTTAATCAACCGAAATAAAATATTATTTAAAAAAATATATATATTAAAATAGAACAGCCAGGTGTAAAAACAAACACAGAAGCAAAGAAATATATTTGAAAAATACGCGCTTAAAGCATGACGTCATTTGCAAGCGCGCAGCTTCCGCAAGACACCGACCACATCCACCGACCCGTCCACACCGTAACAAAAACAGTCCACCGCTAAATTCTTCTGGTTTAGTGTGGAACTGACTGTAATTTTCTCACAGGATGTCCGTTGATATTCTAAAGGACTACGACATAATTCATTAAGTCTTTGTGTCCCAATAACCTCATCTTCGCTCGTTGATCCTTTTCGGCGTAGTTAGCTTAGCTTGTTAGCTAGCTAGCCGCTAACGAAAAGAGGCACATGACTCATCGCCAAGCAGAGGTCAAGTGCGGATTTTTGGGAATTATCATTTGAAAATGTGTGAAAAATCTACACCCAAGTACAAAGAGGAACTTTGTGGAATAAAAGAAGAGAACGAGCAACATCTTCAACTGCTGGGCGAAGTTTGCAACCAGCCTCGTGTTGTGCTACACGAAGCAGGTTTGTACACATCTTACTCTCATTTGCTTTGTCAAGAACGACTTTCTATCGTTAGAAATGTGCATCACAACATTAAGTTGTTTGGGGACATGCGTTCACGGTTATTGCCATTTTATTTTTAAATGTTGCCTTTTACTTGTCGGTTTGCTGAACATTTGTTTATGCCCAATGAAATCAGTGCAGGAAATAAATGCCAAAGAATAAGTAATATTGGGGGGTGAACTCCATGTTTTTCCCCAGTATAAAATTTGAACTCATTTAACATTTTACATTTTCTGGTTTTTATATCTTGTTCAAGCAATTCCTTACGGAAGGAATTCTGCCCGACTCTAAAAAATGTGCACACTGCGGCGATAACATCAATGGCGGTTGATCAATTTTAGTGGATAAAACACAAAATATTAAGTTTTTAAAAAAAAAAATCAAGTACGTATTGGTCTTATTTATGTATTTATTAACTTTGTACTGGCTTCGTCGGGTGAGAGTCAATGAACCTCCGGTGGCTCTGCACTGTTTTGTGCATATGTGCGTAGTTTCACCCCATCCAATCATTTAAAATACATTGAATCCATCCATCCAGGGTTGCACGGTTCTCATCAGTGAACAAGCACATGCTGCAAGGAATGCAGCTGCATCTTTGTCTTACTATGGTCTCAAAAAGGCTGAAACTCACAACCCCCTTTTCTACCAACAAGTCCAGGAACATTTAGTTCCTGGTAATAAAGTTCCTGTGGCTCAGGTGGTTTGCATCTCCCCCACAACTCGTAGTTCCTGGTAATTTATCCAAATGACAATTATGATGTATTAGTGGGAGGTCTTGTGTTACTTTGTTACTCATTACTGACACCTTATGGCTGTTAAGCATCATTTAAAAAAACAAACAAACGTAAATCATGCAATAAATAGCCACTCTGATTCCAGGGCCCCTTTAATTCTTTTCGGGATCCAGATTATAATGTAAGCAAAAAGTACCCACGATGAGACTATCTCTAAATGCAAAATGAAATTATTGTAAACATATTTCACTTGAAGGATTCCTATTTTATCAATGACATTATGTTGCGATGGCCCCCAGTGGTCTGCATCAATATGTTAGGGTCCCACAACAGGTGTTCCATCAGACGCACACGATAGCCTGTGTGTGCTAACTTCAGCTCGCTTCCAGAAACGTCTGTGACTATGTCCGGAATGAAATCCGGCATCAGCCGCAACGTGCTTCCTTTTTAAATGCCCGTTTATCACTGTTGTGCGGCTAACGGGAGGCTTACATCGTAGGACGTAATTTTGTGAAATGTCCCCATGGTCCGGTCAAAGTTGGGGTCGCACGCATTGCTCCGTGTGTGGCAGGCACAAGTCAAGGTATCACGGTAGAAATAATATAAGACAAAGTCGCCGCATGAGCTTTGACTTGTCAAAACCAAATGTGTGTTTGTCTTTTTGTGTCCTGCAGACGTCAGACAAAATGATCTCTGTTCTTTGAAAGAGGAGCCAGACTTGACTCACATCAAAAAGGAGGAGGAGGAGATCAACAAGTCACCAGTGAACGTTGTCCCTATAAAGACTGAAGATGAAAACGAGGATGAGAGTGAGGACAACAGAGGGGCGGAGCCTACAAGCAGCAGTTCAAGTCGTCACGTGACAAAAGAAGTTGATGAAGACCACTGGGGGCCATCACAAGCACATCATGAGGACACATTATCAGACGCTCATGACGACGATGATGATGATAATGGGCAAGCTAAAGGTGAAAGGGCATGTCACACTGACTCATTAACTTCAAAGCTGTCTTTAAAAGGGCACAGAAAAACACACTGTGGTGAAAAACCTTTTTCCTGCTCGGTTTGTGGCAAAAGCTTCTCTCGGAAGTCTCATTTAGTTAGGCACACAAGAACGCACAGTGGAGAAAAACCTTTTTCTTGCTCAGTTTGTGGGAAATGCTTCTCTCGAAAGTTTGATTTAACAATCCACACAAGAATTCACAGTGGAGAAAAACCTTTTTCCTGCTCAGTTTGTGGAAAATGCTTCTCTCGAAAGTTTGATTTCACAATCCACACAAGAATGCACAGTGGAGAAAAACCTTTTTCCTGCTCGGTTTGTGGCAAAAGCTTCTCTGTAAAGTCACATTTAACAAGGCACACAAGAACGCACAGTGGAGAAAAACATTTTTCCTGCTCAGTTTGCGGAAAAGGTTTCTCTGACAAGTCTAATTTCACAAGCCACAGAAGAACACACAGTGGTGAAAAACCTTTTACTTGCTCGGTTTGTGGCAAAAGCTTCCTGCGTAAGTCGCATTTAACAATCCACGCAAGAACACACACTGGTGAAAAACCTTTTACTTGCTCGGTTTGTGGCAAAAGCTTCCTGCGTAAGTCGCATTTAACAATCCACGCAAGAACACACACTGGAGAAAAACCTTTTTCCTGCTCAGTTTGTGGAAAATGCTTCTCTCAAAAGGCAAGGTTCATAGCACACAAAAGAATACACAGTGGAGGAAAACCATTTTCTTGCTCGGTTTGTGGCAAAAGCTTCCTGCATAAGTCAACGTTTACAATCCACACAAGAACACACACTGGAGAAAAGCCTTTTTCCTGCTCAGTTTGTGGCAAAAGCTTTTCTCTCAAGTTCCGATTAACAGAGCATGCAAGAACACACACTGAAGAACCTCTTTCTTGCTCATTTTATGGTAAAATCTTCCCCCATAAGTCACATTTAACAGAACACACAAGAACACACAGTGGTGAAAGTCCTTTTTCCTGCTCAGTTTGCGGAAAAAGTTTCTCTCAAAAGGCAAGTTTAACAAGACACACAAGAACTCACAGTGGAGAAAAACCTTTTTCCTGCTCAGTTTGTGGAAAATGCTTCTCTGAAAAGTCAACGTTCACAAGACACACAAGAACACACAGTGGAGAAAAACCTTTTTCCTGCTCAGTATGTGGAAAATGCTTCTCTGAAAAGTCACATTTACGAAGTCACACAAGAACACACAGTGGAGATAAGCCATTCAGTTGCAGCGTTTGTGCTAAAAAATTCACCACTAAACAGCAGGCTGAGAGACACGATTGTGATGGCGAGAATATAGGGCTGGGCAATATGACCTAAAATCAATATTGCAATAAAATGATCAATTTTACCTCAATAACGATGAATCACGACAAATTTCCGCCCGTGGACCAAAATCAAAATAAATGCAGGAAATACATAATAACTGTTTTCTTTATTGACCAAGTGGTACACATTACTTTCAATGGAAAATAAAAGTACAAAAATCATGTGTATAAACATTCCAAATAGCTTGCTTTGCATGATTTGAACAATGTCACAAAGAACAGGTGAAAAAGGGTACTTCTCACAAAATCTTTTTCTGCAAATAGATTGTGCCAAGATGCTGTAATGCCATGTGCAAAGGCGCTAGTCGCCTGTCAACAAAATGCTAAATAAAATGAAAAAAAAAATGTCAATGGAATGCCAATGCCAAATAAAAAAAGTGTACTTCATCAGGAAAATGCGCCGTCTCGAGTACTCTGGTGCGCAGTTGCCACTTGTCGTCAATGTCATGCACAGTCGGGCTCAAACAGGGGTCCATGTCGCGTCTCGACCACAAGTCGGATGAGGATGCAAAATGCTTGTCATGTCTGCGCTCCTGTCCCGATGTTGTCCATATTGGGAAGTGCGGTTTGCGACAAATATTTTCGTACCTCTTGTCGTCAACTTTCATGAGGCGTTTAAATCCTGTGCGCTCCACTGTAACTAGAGCAGCTTTAGCTTTCGAGCTATGTGCTCGGCCATCGCGTCCACCACTGAGACGTTCTCTCGTATGGTGTCGCCTCCGTTATGGGCTGTTGTCACTTGTCCAACCTTGCTTCTCACTTTGAACTTTTAGCGTAAGCTCCAAGTCAACAGCATGGTTGTGTTGTGGGTGGTGAAAAAGAAAAGGTTGGACGCGCTGTTTCGGATGCTTACGACGCACTTTGTAGTTTGTGTTCTTTTGCTCAAACATCGTCTTTGTGGAACCCAAAACATTTCCAAACGACAGATGTCCAATTTCTTTTCGGGACAAGCGCGACAGGAACAACTTCAACTAACGTTACTTCGCGTGTCAGCCGCTTCTGGATTTGAATCGCCAGCAACGACCAACCGGGTCGTCAGTTTTCTTTCTAGTTCAGCTGGGTGGAGTCACGTGACTAAAAAGACTTTTTTTTTTTTTTTAAACACTGAATTTTCCGACATGGCAAAATGATTGTATAAAATTTCAGGAACAGTAAATTTTCGGTTTATCGTCCAGCCTTACGAGAATAGCAGCGATCCTTGAAGCTTAAAAAAAAGGACAAAAAATACCTGAAGGAACCGACTCTTTGTGGTAAGATGTAAATGTGATTTTGAATAAAATATGATAAATTTAATTTTGCTAACTTTTTTATTGACATTAAGCCAATGTGATCAGTGCCAGAATAACCATTGTGTCTGAGTGATGATGATTTTTTTGGTGATTTTACATCAAGATGTAAATAAAATTAATTGCCTTTGCCGAGAACATTTGTTAACGTTATGCTTTTCAGTTGTCTTTTTAAACGTACTTAATGGAAAAGGTGTGAGAAGAAACTGTGCTTATGAAATTGCTGCCTTCCACAATCATCAATAAAATCACTTGTTCCACTTGCTCAACTGGCCTTCATTACGCTGTGTGAAAAGGTGAAAAACTGAACTCAAAGTTGAACTATAAAAAGAACCAGAAAGAGAAACGCAAATAGTCTCAGTTTCTCTCAATGGCTTTAGTATGTCAGGAGTTGGCAACTTGATGGCGACTGGAGTCAACGCTGGTTGTCACCACGGACGAGATGATTCGCATCACGCTGTTCGTTGCTGCTGCTGTCTTAATTGAACACTGGAGGTCACCTGCCAGCATCCCTGAATTTCACCGGCGGATATTCATCATAATTCATATTATTCATATTCAGCGGATAATCTGACCCCAGATTGTTGTAGAATTTTCAGCAGTAAGGGAAGATCAATGAGATAGTCTGGAAAATAAATTGTCTTTTGAGTCAGTCTGCAGAGTGATCTTAGTGGGAGAAGTGCGTGGGAAGATACTGACGCACACAGGAAGATGAAGATTTATTTGACAGGAACTGTGTAATCTTAAAACAAAAATATATTTTTTCTGCATTGAGCCCACTTATCAGTCAAGGTCGTGTTGTTTTGGCTTCACAAAGAATCCTCGAGTACAAGAAGCGAAAGGCACTTCCTTCAAAAGCAGGTGGCCACAATAAATAACAAAAACCTTACTTGCTAAATAATTTTGCATCACATAAGAATTGAACAAAATAGTGACACAAATATTTAAAAAGTAAATTTAGTCACGATTAAACATTGAATACTAAATTATTACTAAAACAGTTCAATGAATCTTGACATAAATAATCACCGTAGTTTAATGAATACTGAAATGAATAATGAAATATTTAAGTTAGTTAAGTTATAAACACTGAAATCATTTTTTAAGACTCTAACATTTAGAGAATAAAACAGTGACGTATTTTAATTTAAAATTCGCAACCACGTCGCTGGCGAAAAACCCTGTAAAAAGGCAAATATGTTGACAAAGTTTCATTTTATCATGTCAACTGTTAATAATAGAGAAATACATTTGGAATACTATCCAACCAACAACATGGTGTCAGATGTGAAAACAAAACCAGCAACAAAAATAAAATTCAATACATCTCTCAAGTTCATATTTGGGAACTAAAATGTTTGGTCATGTGCATCTTAGGTTTTTCTCTATGTTTAAAAGAAGATAAGGATGATTTGCATCGCAAATGGCGACATCTGTCGGTGAGTTGGTGACAGTGCGCCACACAGCCAGCAGCCAATCATATCACAGCGGGGTGTGTCCTGTTCTTCCGCTTTCGTGACGAACAGGAAATCCTTTCTCGAAGGAAAAAAACGACGCCATCTTTCATTCGTCACGTCGAACAAAGAGAAGCACGCGAGTTATCGCCAAGCAGAGATCAAGTGCGGATTTGTTGAGATTGGCGTTTGAAAATGTGTGCAAGAACGACACCCAAGTACAAAGTGGAACTTTGTGGAATAAAAGAAGAGAACGAAGCAGGTTTGTACACGTTTTACTCTCATTTGCTTTGTAAAGAACGACTTTCTATCGTTAAAAATATGCATCACAACATCAAGTTGTTTGGGGAAATGCGTTCGAGGGTATTGCCGTTTTATTTTTAATTCTTGCCTTTTACTTGCCGGTTTGCTGAACATTTGTTTATGCTAAATGAAATCAGTGCAGAAAATAAATGCCAAAGAAAAAACAATAGTGGGGGTAAACTCCGTGTTTTTTCCCTAGTATAAAATTTGAACTGATTATTTAACATTTTACATATTCCGGTTTTTAAATGGTGTGAAAGAAATTAAGTTTGTCATGTCATCATGTTTCAAAACTATGCTGACAGATGTAGTGTATTTTTATATCCACTGTTGGAGTTTAGCCACCGAGAAAATGAGAAACATTTAGTAAATGAATCTTAAAAGCCAAACTTACTCCAATGCGTGTTCGTTTTTTGTACTCAAGAACAATAGGGTCAAATAAAGACTCAACAACAACTGATTACAGTTGCGATATTTTAGTTTCTTCGATTTCTGGAGTTCAGGAAATAGTACAAATACAGATATCTTGGCGGCTTTTTCTTAATCTGACGAGAAACTGTACTCATCTTGAGTACAATCGAAAAATGGCGCCCTGATCTCAGCCCAGCCTCACATTTTATAGGTTTTCTATGTCAAGGGTCATGTAGGTTGAATCGGTCGTCCTTGCTCCTTCCCCCGGCCCGGCCCACGTTCCAGGTCCAAGGCTGACCCTCTCAGGCAGGCGGCAGTCTCTCCGTCTCTCCTGCTCACATTCCCCTGTAATCTCGTCAGTGTACAGATTGTGTGGTGTATGTTTTCACAGATCAAATTATGTATTTTTGGTGTTCCTGATCGCGTCCCTGTGTCGTCCTCCCCGGCCCAACTTGATATGTTTGAATCTTCGATGGCCTATGTGGAGAATGTGTTTAGTCGTATTTGTCCATGTAGTGCTATCTGGTTTGTCATCAGTTTGACCTGAGCCGACTGAATCTGTTCTGAATGAGAGTGTGGGTCGTGAAAATACTATGTGTGCAAGTTTGAGGTCTTACATTTCAACTAAGTCATATAAATTTAGCATATGAATGCATCAGTAAACACCATGACTACAATCCCAGTCAATCTTATCGATGCACTGTACATCTACTTTCATTTGATAAATGCTTTTTGTTCAATCAATGTTTAACATGTTCAGTAAATATGAACCTGCTAAATTAAATAATTGACCTTCTGTCCCGTAAGTGTTTAAAATAATGCCAGCAATCGTAATACAATCCTTCAATATTCATGTCCGGTGTGGCCATTCCCTATAAGAAGGGAAGGCCGGAGAGAGGGGACACCTTTCCCTTTTTTCTTTTTGGGGAGACTTCTTTTGACATCAGCATGTGACGAGAATAAAATCTCTTTCTAACCAAAATGGCTGTGTCAGAGAATTTTTTTCCATCACCAATTCTGTCATGCTCGGCGACCTGTCGGGAGGGAAGCAGAGCCAGACCCACACATCAACAACAAAATATACCACATTTTTGGCATTTTGCTCCATTGAGGGCCTCAGGGTGCTGGGGCGCAGGCGTTCAACAGCCGGCCGGCTGAACTTCAAGTGAGATGCTTTTACTCACAATGGGTGTTGTGCGCCTGTGTCCAAGCGGTCGGGGCTTTTGGGGTCGTGAAAGAAAGCTTGTGCGTGTGGGTCTGCTGGCTGGTTGGTCATGGAAAATGTCCCTGTGTTAGTTTCAATTATCGTTTAAACAAGAGGCCTCTATAATGATTAAGACATAAAAGATGTGAAAGTAACCGCACTTTGAAAGAACATTAGAAAAAGTATTAAAAAAAAAATTTAATTAAAAAAATTATGATAGGAACTAAGTAAATGGGGACGAGTGTGGGAGAAATGTGCAGAAGATAAAGGAAAGAAAGGTCTCGTGCTTAAAGAGATGAGAAATAAGTGTAAAACTATAGCTATAGACAACATAGTCGTGAATAAGCTCAGTTTGAGCACAGACCCTGGCCAGGGTGTAAATTTTAGCAGGAAAATTATGAGCTAAAAATAGAAATAATGAAGAGCAGCGCGCTTCCACGTATCGTAATGGGCACTTTGTGGCATGGAACACAGTAAGGATCGAGGCGTACCGTTGTGTGGAGGGCCTGGGGCTGAGCCGACGGTTTCACTGGTACGTAGCAAGAATAATGCATTAAGTCTGGGCCGGTTCGACTCCGCTGTTCAGATACGTACCCTGTGATTACTCGTGTTCTGGTCAAGGCCACGCAAAATCAAAAACCTGGCTACCATCTACTGTGGGACCAGGAAGTCAGGCAGCCCCCACGCAGGAGATAAGTGGTTATAGTTATCAACCAGTGCCAGTCCCTCCTTTGTAGAAAGAATTGCCCCTTCTAAAACCCAAATGTTATTGCATTAATATTCAGTTTTATCAGTTCAACTAACGCGTGTGCGTCCTAGTATACATTGAAATTTGCAGCATAAAAAATGTTTAAAAATTTGGATAATAACTAAAGCAAAATTAGAATGAGAAAGATAATTGGCTACATAATCATTGGGGTGAAATTAATCTTCATTGCAAGAAGGGGTGATTTAAATAGAGAAATATAAGATCATAAAAGGATGAATGCATGTTCCGTGGAATGTGATTTGTCAACACGGAAAAGCCCTGAGTGATGAAATCGTTAACACTGATAAGAGATACAATTTTGTTGAAACAGGACATGCAAGGTTAAAGGTTATGTAAAACGAAAAAAAAAAACCATCTAATGTTCCATACTTCAGTTTGGCGACGGATGTACGACGGTAATTCTATTCATGGATTGACATTTTGAAATGGAAATGACAGGAATATGAATTATCATGTTATGGGGGACTTTTGAAATACAGTAAATTGATTTAAATTAAATTACAATTTTTTAGTCTGCACATAATCCACTTCAAAGAATACTGACTCATTGGTTGAGGAAAACGGGGTTATATTAGTTCAGTGGTTCTCAATTATTTCCTGTCACGCCCCCCCTACCAAGAAGAAAATAAATGTGCGCCCCCCCACTACCTGGAGGCACAATCAGGTCCTACGGCAACTGGCGATCATACTGGAGAAAAGGAGAACGACCAACAATGCCCTCCCTCCCCACGCGCCTGGACTCCCAAGCACAATCGCCTTTGTGAAAGCAGGACAACTTCCAGGGAGACCATCTGTAAGAGTGGAAACAACCCTCCTGGACACAGCCCGAGACTGGAAAATGAAAGTTGACCTGGATCAGAAAATCATCTTTCCACCGGAGATCATTACAACTAATCTCAGGCCAGACCTGATCTTGTGGTCAACCTCACAGAAACTCCTGTACATCGTGGAACTAACAGTCCCATGGGAGTCTGCAGTGGATGAAGCCTATAATCGCAAAAGCCTGAAATACATGGACATCGCAGCAGAGGCAGAGCAGCGTGGCTGGCGTACACAGGTGCTCCCTGTGGAGGTCGGGTGTAGAGGATTTGTAGCCACATCAACAACAAGGCTCCTGAGAAGCATGGGGATCCGAGGCCAGGCCCAACGACAAGCTGTGAAATTGCTGTCGGAGGCTGCGGAGAGAGGCAGCAATTGGCTCTGGATGAAGAGGAAGGACCCCACTTGGGCTGTTCGATGCCAAATGTGAGGAAAAGTGGAGGAGGAACACCCTCATAAGACTTCAAAGACCTAGTAAAGGACTCTTCTCCCTTCCCAATTTTGACAATAGGCAGGAGGAGCAGAGGCAGAGGGGGGCACACCTGAGGCGCACAGATGTCGCTGTTGAACCCATCCTGAGGTGTTGTGGGTTTATCAACGAAACACCGATGAAGGAGGGGACCCACCTGATGACCCCAGTGAAGCCTCTGGTCCTCATGCAGGTCAAATTGAGTTGCTTCTTTTTCCCCCACTCTAAAACACCAGAAGTGCTGATTTTTTTGGGGGGGATTATAACAACAAGTCCTATAGCTAAACGAATAGTTGACGTGTTCATGGGGATTGAATATGAATCATAAACAGAAGACAAAACCAATTGGCATTTGTAAAATATGATGAGGGATTAAGTTAGTGAGCTCTTATGGGAGACGGGGCGAGACGCGAATGGATTGAAGCTTCCGCCAGTGACTGACCCGTCCAATAGTGTCACCACCACTCAGCTGTGCCGGGTGGCCGTCCTCGAGGGCGTGCGCCTCCCAGTTACTGACATCATGCGAAACAGTCCGTCAATGAGAAACTGCTCATCAGTATGAGTAGAACCCCCGTTTTTGCATCGATGAAAGAAAATATTGGATTGGATGGAGAAAAAGAATTGTTACACCTGCGGGTTCAGAGGGCCAAGAGTGCTAATTCACTGGGAAAGGAAAAAAGAATATGGGAAAAATAAATAAAATAAAACAGGGGGAAGCAGTTAATGCAGCAGCCGACGCATGCAGCTCCCATTGCGTCTGCTCTTTCCGTTTCCGCTGCTACCGCAGGCTTGTTGTCCGCACCGGCCGGTCAACAAGGTCACGTAACAGAAGTAGGGGTGGTTATAGACATGGGTTGTGAGTGGGACGTTCTTTTGCTGTGGGGTCACTGGGTGATGAGTGGTCCAAACCGAGCCACTTCCTGAAATGTGCCATCCTGTGGTCCAGCGCCACGCCAGTCACAAAGAGCTCCACTAGCACTGGGGCGCCATCGCTACCCCCTCCTCCGACAACGCTTCTATGGCTTCCAAACGCACACTTGACGCCTCAACCCGATTGGGACCACATTCCACGATAGGGGTGCCCGCGGAGCCTCAGCATTCAAGGACCGGCAAGTCTTGGCATTCCGGTGACAATTGATGGACAACAGTTTTTGATGGTGGAACAAGATATTCCACGCTTTGCAAGCTCCTTCTGCATATCCCAATGAGCAACAACACTGTCACGCTTGTGGGACTCTTGAGATTGGCCGAGTCACTGCCATGGACCGAACCCGCACCTGTGAAACAAACAGTGGAATTCGAGTGGGACTGAATTTCCAGAAGGGACTGAATATGACTGTGCGCTTCCGCCGGGGGAAGCATATGTTGTCCTCCGTTACAGTAGACTGGGCAGCTCTGAGACCAGGGTCTCCATCCTCCCGCGGGTGGTACGTCCTGTTCCTGCTCTGGTCTCTGAATTGTCTCTGTTCGCTGAGCCACAAATCACATTCACTATCGGTGCGCATCATCATACTAAAGATTTAGGCCCATTGGTGAAGACGGTTGGCAGAATTAATTTCAGATGTAGAATACTCCATGTGACTTGCAGGGTGTGGTGTTTCAGCACCCATTACGAATTCCTCTGTTATGGAACATTTTCCGAATTTCGACACTATGGTGGACCCGGGGTCTGACTGATGTTGTGCTCTGCTCCACAGCTTCTCCAATTTGTTTTTGCTATATCTTCGAAAGTTTTTATATTATTGTGAAAGAAATTAAGTTTGTCATGTCATCATGTTTCAAAACTATGCTTACAGGTTAATAGAAGGTCACAAAAACATGGACCTCTTAAACAGGAAAACGTGAGTTCAGTGGTAACAGGGTTGTGTCTATGCTGGCAGTTTAGCAGGAAGCCACAAAAAACAGATGCGCGTCTTGAACCGTGTTTGACAGGAAACCGTTTAGCAGATGTGTGACCCAAACATGTCTTGTAAGCTGAAACCGTTCGAACAACAGGAAGCGTGTGGACGAGTGTGATAAAGTCAAAGTGTTCATGTTTTTCCATTCTTTATGAGTTTGCATATACAAATTGCTTTGCTGTGCTTCAATAAAAGGCTGCACAGGAGCGGGAAAGCTTTTCTCTATGGCGGACTGCTCCTCGCAAGTGACAAAGACAATCTTGGCTGGGTGATTCATTTATGAAGGCTTGTCTCGTTTTTGACAATAACTTCTCTGACATCTTGTTCAAGCAATTCCTTATGGAATGATTCAACCTGACTCTAAAAACTGTGCACACTGCGGCAATAAGATCAATGGAGGTTGATCAATGTTCGTGAATAAAACACAAATGATTACGTTTTTTAATAAATCAAGTACGTATTGGTCTTATTTATGAAACTTTTACTGGCTCGGTCAATGAACCTCGGGTGGCCCTGCACAGTTTTGTGCACGTGTGCATAGTTTCATCTCATCCAAACATTTAAAATACATTTAATGCATTCATCCAGGGTTGCACGGATCTCGATCAGTGAACAAGCGCATGCTGCAAGGAATGCATCTGCATCTTTGGCTTACTATGGGCTTAAAAAGGGAGTACGCCACAACCCCCTTTTCTACCAACAAGCCCAGGAACATTTAGTTCTATCTCTAAATGCAAAAAGAAATTGTCATGATCCGTGTCGGTCATGGCAGGGCTTTGTTGTCATTTTTCACGTCCCATGCCTTGTCCTTGTTTTTGTTTACCCCGGTAGGCTGAGTAGGGGCGTTTCCCCTCAGCTCTCCGTTCCCACCAGCCACGCACCTGTTCCCCCTTAGCCCCGCACACCTGACTCCCATCTGCTCCCCTAATCAATGGACTACTTAACCACCCCGTGCCGACAGCTCAGCGTCGGCGCATTGCCCCATTTGCGGACAGCACTGCCATTGCTTTGCCCTTTCCTCATGCCACCGTTACTCTTTGCTGTCATTCCTGATCATAGCTCGTAGTCACTTGTTATTGTCCCCGTTTTACAGTCTAGTTCAGTTCTGTCCTGTTGCGCCCTTGTTCGTTCTCATTGTTTTGTTATTTTGTCCCTAGTACCTTGTTGCCTTTTGGTTTCGTTTTGTTGAATAAATTCCCTTTAGGTTACCCTAATCCCGGCTTCCTCGCATTTTGGGTCCACCCCCTCCTCGCCGACCGGCGAACCTAACAGAAATACTTGTAAACATATTTCACTTGAAGGATTCCTATTTTATCAATGACATTATGTTGCGATGGCCCCCAGTGGCCCCCAATTATATGTTAGGGTCCCACAACAGGCGTTCCATCAGACGCACACAATAGCCTGTGTGTGCTAACTTCAGCTCGCTTCCAGAAACGTCTGTGACTCTGTCAGGAATTAAATCTGGCATCAGCCGCAACGTGCTTCCTTTTTAAATGCTCGTTTATCACAGTTGTGCTGCGAAAGGGAGGTTTACATCGTAGGACGTAATTTTGTGAAATGCCCCCATGGTCCGGTCCAAATCGGGGTCGCACGCATTGCTCCGTGTGCGGCGAGCACAAGTCAAGGTAGCATGGTAGAAACAATATAAGTCGAAGTCGCCGCCTGAGGTTTGACTTGACCAAACCAAATTTGTCTTTTTGTGTCCTGCAGACGTCAGACAAAATGATCTCTGTTCTGTGAAAGGGGAGCCAGATTTGACTCACATCAAAAAGGAGGAGGAGGAGGAGGCAGAGATCAACAAGTCACCAGTGAACGTTGTCCCTATAAAGACTGAAGATGAAAACAAGGATGTGAGTGAGGACAACAGAGGGGCGGAGCCTACAAGCAGCAGCTCAAGACATCACGTGACAACAGAAGGTGATGAAGACCACCGGGGGCCATCACAAGCACATAATGAGGACACATTATCAGATGCTCATGACAATGATGATGATGATGATGGGCAAGCCAAAGGTGAAAGGGCATGTCACTCTGACTCATTCACTTCAAAACTGTCTTTAAAAGGGCACAGAAAAACACACAGTGGTGAAAAACCTTTTTCCTGCTCGGTTTGTGGCAAAAGCTTCTCTCGAAAGTCTCATTTTGTAAGGCACACAAGAACGCACAGTGGAGAAAAACCTTTTTCCTGCTCAGTTTGTGGCAAGAGTTTCTCTCAAAAGTCGCATTTAATAATTCACACAAGAAAACACAGTGGAGATAAACCTTTTTCCTGCTCAGTTTGTGGCAAAAGCTTTGCTTATAAGCCAAATTTAACTTGTCACACAAGAACACACACTGGAGAAAAACCATTTTCCTGCTTGGTTTGTGGTAAAAGCTTTTCTCAAAAATCAAATTTAACAAGTCACACAAGAACACACAGTGGTGAAAAATCTTTTTCCTGCTCAGTTTGTGGAAAATGCTTCTTTCATAAGGCAAATTTAACAAGCCACACAAGAACACACAGTGGAGAAAACCCTTTTTCCTGCTCAGTTTGTGGAAAATGTTTCTTTCATAAGGCAAATTTAACAAGCCACACAAGAACTCACAGTGGAGAAAAACCCTTTTCCTGCTCAGTTTGTGGCAAAAGCTTTTCTTATAAGTCAAATTTAAAAAGGCACACAAGAACACACACTGGAGAAAACCCTTTTTCCTGCTCAGTTTGTGGGAAAAGCTTCTCTCAAAAGTCTCATTTGATAAATCACACAAGAACACACACTGGAGAAAAACAATTTTCCTGCTTGGTTTGTGGTAAAAGCTTTTCTCTAAAATCAAATTTAACAAGTCACACAAGAAAGCACAGTGGCGAAAAACCTTTTTCCTGCTCAGTTTGTGGCAAAAGCTTCTCTCAAAAGTCAAGTTTAACAGAACACACAAGAACACACAGTGGAGAAAAACCTTTTTCTTGCTCAGTTTGTGGAAAATGCTTCTCTCAAAAGGCACATTTAACAGAACACACAAGAATGCACAGTGGAGAAAAACCTTTTTCCTGCTCAGTTTGTGGAAAATGCTTCTCTCAAAAGGCACATTTAACACAACATACAAGAACACACAATGGTGAAAAACCATTTTCCTGCTCAGTTTGTGGCAAAAGCTTCTCTGTAAAGTCAAGTTTAACAGATCACACAAGAACACACACTGGAGAAAAACATTTTTCCTGCTCAGTTTGTGCCAAGAGTTTCTCTCAAAAGCAAGATTTAACTAAACATAGAAGAATACACAGTGGAGAAAAACCCTTTTCCTGCTCCGTTTGTGGAAAATGCTTCTCTCAAAAGGCACATTTAACACAACATACAAGAACACACAGTGGTGAAAAACCATTTTCCTGCTCAGTTTGTGGCAAAAGCTTCTCTGTAAAGTCAAGTTTAACAGATCACACAAGAACACACACTGGAGAAAAACATTTTTCCTGCTCAGTTTGTGCCAAGAGTTTCTCTCAAAAGTCGTATTTACGACGCCACACAAGAACACACAGTGAAGACAAGACATTCAGTTGCAGCGTTTGTGCTAAAAAATTCTCCACTAAACAGCATGCGGAGAGTCACAATTGTGCTGGTGAGAAAAGCAGCGATCCTTGAAGCTTAAAAAAAAGAAAACAAAAAACTGAAGTAACTGACTCTTTGTGGTAAGATGTAAATGTGATTTTGAATAAAATACGATATATTGAATTTTGCAAAGCTTTTTTATTGACATTAAGCGTGTGATCCGTGCCAGAAGAACCATTGTGTCTGAGTATTTGTATTTGTATTTGTTTTTATTTTTGAAAGTATACAGGGACAGTGCATATTAATCAAACAGTTTCCTGTAAATATGCCAAATTATAGCCAATGGCTAATTTGCATCCGTTGTCCCTGAGTGATGATGATCTTTTTTTTGTTTTCATATAAAACATTATTAATGAAATTAATTGCCTTTGCCTGGAACATTTGTTAACATTATGCTTTTCAGTTGTCTTTTTAAACGTACTTAATGGAAAAGGTGTGAGAAGAAACTGTGCTTATGAAATCGTTGCCTTCCACAGTCATCAATAAAATCACGTGTTCCACTTGCTCAACTGGCTTTCATTATGCTGTGAAAAGGTGAAAAACGTAACTAGAAGTTGAACTATAAAAAGAACAAGAAAGAGAAACGCAAATAGTCTCAGTTTCTCTCAAAGGTTTTGGAATGTCAGGAGTTGGCAACCTGATGGCGACTGGAGTCAGCGCTGGTTTTCTCGCTGTGTTAGGCTGGCTCGTATATGAATGGTCCATTGAACATAACTCAAACTCTTCAAATATCCCCTCACATACATTTAATATTTCGCTTTCTGAATAAATTTCTGACTGGCTAAATACACTTTCTAGGTTGAGCTCCATCAAGCGTTTGGCATTTGTTGCTAAGCAGAATCTCACTTCGGAAAAATATACCAAATATTTTTTTTCATGCTTTATTATATTTTTTATAGATTGGATTATTTATATAGTGAAATAGGGAAATATTAAAATGTAAAATTGGAAATCACATACAGACTTAATTCAATTAATAACAAATATAGAAACATTTTATAAATATTGAACTCATTGAGAAAAGTCCTGATCTTGAAATAAATATTGAATTATCAAAAAATACGAAAAAATTAATTCAATAACCCGACCCCGGATGAGCGGCAGAAAATGGCTGGATGGATGGAATAATTTAAATTGCATACATATTCAAATGAACAAATATGTTAAGAAATATTCAAGTGTGAAATAAAAAGGTTTAAATTAATATTGATATAATTTCACATATTAAAATAATTGAATAAATATTCTATTATTACATAAGCAAGCTTAAATATACATTGAAATAAATAAAAAAAAAGTTGTGTATTTTTAAATGGCCTAATTTAGATATGGGAAGTAATTCTCTTTCTGAAACTATGAAGGGACTGGAGCTCACAGAAGTGACCAGTCTTGGTTCTGAAGTTCCGATGTAACCAGATACTGCCCTGAGAGAAAATAGGCCTGAGCATTGTTAATGGTGGGGGCAATTCTCTCGCCAGGTCAGTGACCTTCCAGGGTATGAGAGTAATTTAAGGTGGTCACGAGTAGACTGGTCGTATCAACGGGGAGACGCATCTGCTCCCCCTCTGGGGGACTTTTGGAGGGAAATCCCAAAGATTAGCGTGATGGGAATGCATATGTAACAAAGGAAAATTAGATATTCATGTCCTATTTGGGCATTCCCTGTAAGAAGGTAATGTCTGAGAGTGGGCTCGCACGTGTGCGGAGCGCACACGCACACGTTTTTGGGGAGACTTCTTTTGACATCAGCATGTGACGAGAATAAAATCTTTTTTGAACCAGTTCTTTTCCATCACCAATCCAGCCTTGCTCGGCTGCCTGTCCGGAAGGCAGCAAGGACCCACACTTCAAAGACAAAATATACTACATATTGAAAGAAAAATAATACTCAAATATTGAAATAAGTATAGAATTGAATGAATAAACAACAAAGAAATAAATACCTCCTGGAAAATATCATTATTTGCAACATTTGTCAACATTTTTCTTTCTTGCACATTCTTAAACAGTCGTAATTTTTTTTTTTTTTACTTTTACTTTTTAAGTTACTTCAGTGCATTTCACACCTGTGCCTTCGGGGAATTCCTACTTTGTTCTACTTGAATAAATCCCCATCAAAATACCATCATTGATGACACCACGGCTGGACAAATAATATCCAGAAACACACTTACGCACCACTGAGTGAGTGTTGGACGATATAGCTTCTCTTGAAAGGTCCGACTTGAAAATGTCCTTGCAAGTGTATCTGCAATAAAAAATCACACTTTTCCCTCCTTCGGCCATTGTGTTTTAAAAAAAGAAAGAATATATTTCAGATTTTAGAACGGTCGCCAGTTACGACTTTTTGGTGTGTTGGTTCGGCATAGCGCCGCATGCCCCGCAGTATTGGAACTCACTGGAGTTGCATCTTCATTTGAAGTTTGAAAAACACAACAAAAACCTACGATATTTCTTCCGAAAATTGACAGTCGGAAGTTTTCTTACCTTCTGCGCATGTTTACAAGTGGCGACAAGTTCGTTCAAATCCGAACATTTCGGATTCTGACATGACTAAAGTAGCTCGAATATTTTTAAGTAGACAATTCAGTTGCGAGTAAGGAAGGGAGTAATATTTGATTATTGGCTGTTAATTCATTAGCTCCATGATGTGACCTGACATAGTGTCAGTGACTGTGTTCTGTTTATGCTATGAAAACAAGACTGTGTAATTGTAATTCTGTTGTAAAAAATTCATGCAATTTGTAATCAGACACTTTGTCATCCAAAAAGTCACTCAGGGCAAGGTAATTTAATCTTTGGGCAAGAGAAAAAAAATTGTCACTTGCCCAAGTTGGGCAAGTAATTTGGCCACTCGGGCAAGGCAAATTTTAGTGGCACTTGCCCTATGGGCTAGCAGTTTTTAAAGTTAACTTCGAAGCCTACGAGTGAACCACAGCATTGTTGCAAGTTCGGTCGGAGAAACGTAAACTCCCACTGCAGTTGCAGCAGCGGATTCTCCGGACAAAGGCGGAAGTGACGTAAGAGCTGAATCGCCAATGTGGCGTTAATTTTTTTTTTTTTTATCAACCGAATTCAAATATTATATAAAATATATATTAAAATAGAACAGCAAGGTGTAAAAACAGAAACAGAGGCAAAGAAATATATTTGAAAAATACGTGTCTGAAGCATGACGTCATTAGCAAGCGCGCAGCTTCCGAAGGACCTCGACCACATCCACCGACCCGTCCACACCGGAACAAAAACAGTCCACCGCTAAATTCTTCTGATTTAGTGTAGAACTGACTGTAATTTTTTTTACAGGATGTCCAGTGCTCATCTAAAGGACGTCGACATAATTCATTAAGTCTTTGTGTCCCGATAACCTCATCTTCGCGCGTTGATGCTTTTCGGCGTAGTTAGCTTAGCTTGTTAGCTAGCTAGCCGCTAACAAAAAGAGGCACATGACTCATCGCCAAGCAGAGATCAAGTGTGGATTTTTTGGAATTATCATTTGAAAATGTGTGCAAGAACGACACCCAAGTACAAAGAGGAACTTTGTGGAATAAAAGAAGAGAACGAGCAAAATCTTCAACTGCTGGGCGAAGGTTGCAAGCAACCTCGTGTTGTGCTACACAAAGCAGGTTTGTACACGTCTTACGCTCATTTGCTTTGTAAACAACGACTTTCTATCGTTAAAAATATGCATCACAACATTAAGTTATTTGGGGAAATGCGTTCAAGGTTATTGCCGTTTTATTTTTTGCTTTTAACTTGCCGGTCTGCTGAACATTTGTTGATGCCAAATTAAATCAGTGCAGGAAATAAATGCCAAAGAAAAACCATTAGTGGGGGGGTAAACTCCATGTTTTTTTTCAGTATAAAATGTTAACTGATTATTTAACATTTGACATATGACAATGTCAAAGTGTTCATGTTTTTCCATTCTTTATGAGTTTGCATTTACAATTTGCTTTGCTGTGCTTCAATAAAACGCCGCACAGGAGCGGGAACGCTTTTCTCTTTGGCGGACTGCTCCTTGCAAGTGACAAAGACAATCTTGGCTGGGTGATTCATTTATCAAGGCTTGTCTCGTTTTTGACAAAAACTCTGACATATCTTGTTCAAGCAATTCCTTATGGAATGATTGAACCTGACTCTAAAAACTGTGCACACTGTGGCAAAAAGATCAATGGCGTTGATGAATTTTAGTGGCTATAACACAATGGATTAAGTTTTTGAAAAAATCAAGTATGAATTGGTCTTATTTATTTATGAAATTTTTACTGGCTCGGCCAATGAACCTCGGGTGGTCCTGCACAGTTTTGTGCACGTGTGCGTAGTTTCACCTCATTCAAACATTTAAAATACATTTAATGCATCCATCCAGGGTTGCACGGATCTCATCAGTGAACAAGCGCATGCTGCAAGGAATGCATCTGCATCTTTGGCTTACTATGGGCTTAAAAGGGGAGAACGTCACAACCCCCTTTTCCACCAACAAGTCCAGGAACATTTAGTTCCTGGTCATAAAGTTCCTGTGGCCCAGGTGGTTTGCATCTCCCCCGCAACTCAAAGTTCTTGATAATTTATGCAAATGGCAATTATGATGTATCAGAGGGAGGTCTTGTGTTACTTTGTTACTCATTACTGACACCCTATGGCTGTTAAGCATCATTGCAGTTACAAAATAATTCAGTGAACTCTAATAATATTATGGTGTATCTTAGTCTAATTTTAATACATATTGGATAACTTTAAAATACACCTTATTCATATATGTCAGAGTGAAAGTGTTGTTGCTTAATTTATGTGCAGGGATTTTAACTCTTCACACGTAATTTTGTTTTCAAATTTATTTAGAAACAGAAATTTTATAAAAAAAATTAAAAAGGGGAATGTTGGAATGTACTAGAAACAATATAAGACAAAGTCGCCGCATGAGGTTTGACTTGACCAAACCAAATTTGTCTTTTTGTGTCCTCCAGACGTCAGTGCAAACGATCTCCGTTCTGTGAAAGAGGAGCCAAACTTGACTCACATCAAGAAGGAGGAGGAGGAGATTAACAAGTCACCAGTGGACGTTGTCCCTACAAAGAGTGAAGATGAAAACAAGGATGAGAGTGAGGACAAGAGAGGGGCGGAGCCTCCAAGTAGCAGTTCAAGTCATCACGTGACAACAGAAGGTGATGAAGACCACTGGGGGCCATCACAAGCACAAAATGAGGACACATTATCAGATGCTCATCATGATGATGATAATGGGCAAGCTAAAGGTGAAAGGGCACGTCACACTGACTCATTAACTTTGTGTTTAAAAGGGCACAAAAAAACACACAGTGGTAAAAACCCTTTTTCTTGCTCAGTTCATGGTAAAAGCTCTCAAAATGCAACGTTAACAAGACACACAAGAACACACACTGGAGAAAAAACATTTTCCTGCTCAGTTTGTGGAAAATGCTTCTCGGAAAAGACATATTTAACAGAACACACAAGAACACACAGTGGTGAAAAACCTTTTTCTTGCTCAGTTTGTGGCAAGAGTTTCTCTCATAAGATAAGTTTAACAAAACACACAACAACACACAGTGGTGAAAAACCTTTTTCCTGCTCAGTTTGTGGCAGAAGCTTCTCTGATAGGTCAACTTTAACAAAACATAGAAGAACACACAGTGGAGAAAAACCTTTTTCCTGCTCAGTTTGTGGCAAAAGCTTTTCTGTAAAGTCAAATTTACGAAGCCACACAAGAACACACACTGGAGAAAAACCTTTTTCCTGCTCGGTTTGTGGCAAAAGCTTCTCTGTTAAGTCAACTTTAACACAACATCGAAGAACACACAGTGTGGAAAAACCTTTTGCCTGCTCAGTTTGTGCCAAGAGTTTCTCTCGAAAGTCACATTTACAAAGACATACAAGAACACACGGTGGAGAAAAAACTTTTTCTTGCTCAGTTTGCGGCAAGAGTTTCTCTCAAAAGGCAAATTTAACAAGTCACACAAGAATACATAGTGGAGAAAAACCTTTTTCCTGCTCAATTTGTGGAAAAAGCTTCTCTCAAAATTCAAGTTTAACAATCCACACAAGAACACACAGTGGTGAAAACCCCTTTTCCTGTTCAGTTTGCGGAAAAGGTTTCTCTCAAAAGTCTCATTTGGTAAGGCACATGAGAACACACAGTGGTGAAAAATCTTTTTCATGCTTAGTTTGTGGAAAATGTTTCTCTCAAAAGGCGAATTTAACAAGCCACACAAGAACACACAGTGGAGACAAGCCATTCAGTTGCAGCGTTTGTGCTAAAAAATTCGCCACTAAACAGCAAGCTGAGAGACACAATTGTGCTGGTGACAATAGCAGCGATCCTTGAAGCTTAAAAAAAGACAAAAATACTGAAGGAACTGACTCTTTGTGGAAAGATGATGTTGGAGTTCAGTCACCATGGAAATGAGAAGTAGTTTCGTAAATCAACCTTTAAAAGCCAAACTTACTCCAATGCGTGTTCGTTTTTTTGTACTCAAGAAGAAAAGGGTCAAATAAAGACTCAACAACTGATTAGAGTTCCGATATTTATTTTCTTCAATTTCTGGAGTTCAGGAAATAGTACAAAGACAGATATCTGGGGGGCTTTTTCTTAATCTCACGAGAAAACTGCACTCGGGCGAGCACAGTCGAAAAATGCGCGCCATCTTTCATCCCAGCTTCAGTTTTTATAGGAGTTTTTTATGTCAAGGGTAATGTAGGTTGAATCGGTCGTCCTCGCTCGCTCCCACGGCACGGGTCCACGTCCAAGGGAAGGTCCTCCCCAGGTTAGTCATCGTCTGGATAAGTTGATTCCCGTCTGGTTCCGAAGACTGGCACGCCAAGGCTGGCCTTCCCTGGCGGGCAGTCTCTCCGTCGCTCGCCTCGCTGGAATTCCTCTGGAATCTTGTCGGAGTGCATGTGTGTGCAGGTATACGTGTATGTGCAAGTGTGTATGTGCGTGTGCTCCGATCTCCAGTTGTTCTGTCTTTCGGAATGTGTTTTTGCGATAGCGTCTGTGTGAGTCCTCCAGTGCCCAATTTGGTATGTTTGCATCTCTACAGCCAATGTGGAGAATGAGCGTCGTATTAGACCATGAAGTGCTGTGAATGCAAGTCATGGAAATGCTATGTGCGCAAATCTATTTTCACTACTGAGAATTTCAATAAAGTTCACACATTTCAACAAAGTACTCTAAATTTAGCATATGAGAATAATATAATAAATCAGAAAACATCATGACTACAATCCCAGTCATTCTTGTGACCCGTGCTTCTAGTTTCATTGGATACATATTCAGTAAATATGCTCCTGCTAACTTTAATTATCGACATACTGTCCCGTATGTGTTCAAAATAATGCCAGTAATCGTAATACAATCCTACAATGTAAATTTTGATTTTGAATAAAATATGAGATATTGAATTTTGAAAAGCTTTTTTTATTGACATTAAGCCAATGTGATCTGTGCCAGAAGAACCATTGTGTCTGAGTGATGATGATTTTTTTTGTGTTTACATCAAACATGAAAATAAAATTAATGGCCTTTGTGTGGAACAACATTTGTTTGCGTTATGCTTTTCAGTTGTCTTTTTAATTGTACCTAATGGAAAAGGTGTGAGAAGAAACTGTGCTTATGAAATCGGTGCCTTCCACAGTCATCAATAAAATCACTTGTTCCACTTGCTCAACTGGCTTTCATTATGCTGTGTGAAAAGGTAAAAAACTGAACTAGAAGTTGAACTAGAAAAAGAACCAGAAAGAGAAACGGAAATCGGCTCAGTTTCTCTCAAAGGTTTTGGAATGTCAGGAGTTGGCAATCTGATGGCGACTGGAGTCAACGTTTATTTGTCACCACGGAGATGATCCCCATCACGCAGTTCGTTGCTGCGGCTGTCTGAATTGGAAAGGTGAATTGCCGTAGTTTAATGAATACTGAAAGCAATAATGAAATATTTAAGTAATTAAATAAACACTGAAATAATTTTTAACACTCTAACATTTCAATAAAATAGTGACAAATTTAAAATTCGCAACCATATACAGACCGACTGGTTAGCACGATGGCCTCACAGTGAGAGACATCATCGGGCGTGGGTTCGATCCCGGCTCCGGCCATCCTGTGTGGAGTTTGCATGTTCTCCTCGTGCTTGCGTGGGTTTCCTCCGGGTACTCCGGTTTCCTCCCACATTCCAAAAACATGCATGGTAGGCCGATTGAACACTCTAAATTGCTCCTAGGTGTGAGCGCGGATGGTTGTTCGTGTCTGTGTGCCCTGCAATTGGCTGGCAACCAGTTCAGGGTGTCCCCCGCCTACTGCCCGAAAATAGCTGGGAAAGGCTCCAGCACCCCCCGCGACCCGAGTGAGGAGAAGCGGTATAGATAATGGATGGATGGATACAGAGTTAATTAAATTCATAATAAAAATAGAATTATTTACTAAATATTGGACAAATTGAAGGGTCCAAATTTTGAAAGATAAAAAATAATAAATGAAATTTTAAGTATGAATTAATTCAATAAATAATTAAAATAATTCCACACATATTTAAATTGACAAATATTCAAGATTGAAATAAAAAGTATTTAAAAATATTAATAGAATTTTTACATTTTGAAATTTTTCAATACATATTGGAGTAATACAGAAGCAAGCTAAAATAATTACATGAAAATCGATTTAAATACTGAAAGAGGTAAAAAAACGTGAAAGAAAAAAAAACTTAAATGTTGAAGTGAGTATACAATTAAATGAATAAACAACAAACACCTCATGGAAAATATAATGTATCAACATTTGTCAAACCACAATGTGAAATTTTGATCTGAAAGATTTCTTTCTTGCATATTCTTAAAGAATCTTCATTATTGTTTTTCTTTTACTTTTTTAGTGACTTAACAGCTCAATCCATGTGAAATGTCCCCTTGTGAGAAAGAAAACATCACATGCAAAAAATAAAGAGCAACCTATTGTTTTTTCGGACAATCAAGGCACCATAGCACTGTCGAAAAAGCCTGTAAAAAGGCAAAGGTGCAAACTTGACAAAGTATCACTTTCTCACATCAACTGTTAATAATGGGAAAATCGATTTGGGATCGTCACTGATGGTGTAGTGGTACAATCGCCTGATTTGTGTGCGGGCAGCATGGGTTCGGTTCTCACTCAGTGACAGTGTCTATGTCTGCCTTGTTCCTGGCTGGCGACCAGTTCAGGGAGTTGTGCGCCCTTCGCCCATAGACAGCTGGGATAGGCTCCCGTGATCCTTTACAGCAGGGATGGGAAAACATTTTGATTGGCGGGCCACAATGGGTTCTAAAATTTGACAGACGGGCCGGACCAGGAGCAGATGGATAAAGTGTTTTGGTACCCTCACGTCATCTGAGAAAAAAAAATACATTTAATTTTAAATGAAAGTGGAAAAAAAGCATTAAAACAGTATATGTCTTTGAACAACCACAGTATTCAGAAAATAAAACATGAACAAGGTTTATTCATTTAATTTTTTTAAAGTTCGGCAGGCCGGATTAAAACATTTAACAGGCTGCATGTGGCCCCCAGACCGTGGTTTGCCCACCCCTGCTTTCCAGGATAATCGGTAAGAAATAATGCCCAACCGACAACATGGTGGCAGATGTGTTAACAAAATCAGAAATGTTTGTTTATGTTAATAAAAAAATTTTTTTTCACGTATTCGTAAATATTTATCATGTCACTGATGGTGGAGTGGTACACTCGCCTGAGTAGTGTGCAGGCAACGTGGGTTCAGTTCCCTCTCAGTGACGCTGTCTATGTCTGCCCTGTGACTGGCTGGGGACCAGTTCAGGGTGTAGTGTGCCTTTCGCCCGAAGTCAGCTGGGATAGGCTCCAGCACCCTCCCGCGACCCTGTTCAGGTTAAGCCGTGTGGATAATGACATGACAAATATTTGTCATCTCATCAATATTTGCACAACAGAGTACTGAGTTTCTAGATCATCACTATAATAGTTCTCAAAATTATATTTGTTATCAATTTAGGTTAGTTCAGAGATATTTTATTGACAATCTAACATCAATATACAAAGACAGAAAAAAATGGTGGTGGGGGGCGCGAATCTTTTTCTTCTTGGGAGGGGCGGGCGTGAAATAATTGAGAGCAACTGCGAGTATATGCAGACATTATATTCATACAATCTTGCAACCCGAGTGAACCACAGCATTGTTGCAAGTTCGGTCGGAGAAACGTAAACGTCCAACTGCTGGAGCAGCGGCGGCTTCTCGGGGCAAAGGCAGGATGTGACGTAAGAGCAGACTCGCCAATGTGGCGTTAATTTAGTTATTTTGTAAGATTTTTTTATCAACTGAATCAAAATATTATATAAAATATATATTAAAACCGAACAGCCAGGTGTAAAAACAAACACAGAGGCAAAGAAATATATTTGAAAAATACGTGCTTAAAGCATGACGTCATTAGCAAGCGCGCAGCTTCCGAAGGACCTCGACCACATCCACCGACCCGTCTACACCGAAATAAAAACAGCCACCGCAAAATTCTTCTGATTTAGTGTGGAACTGACTGTAATTTTCTCATCGGATGTCCAGTGCTACTCTAAAGGACTACGACATAATTCATTAAGTCTTTGTGTCCCGATAACCTCATCTTCGCGCGTTGATGCTTTTCGGCGTAGTTAGCTTAGCTTGTTAGCTAGCTAGCCGCTAACGAAAAGAGGCACATGACTCATCGCCAAGCAGAGATCAAGTGTGGATTTTTTGGAATTATCATTTGAAAATGTGTGCAAAAACGACACCCAAGTACGAAGAGGAACTTTGTGGAATAAAAGAAGAGAACGAGCAACATCTTCAACTGCTGGGCGAAGGTTGCAAGCAGCTTCGTGTTGTGCCACACAAAGCAGGTTTGTACACGTCTTACTCTCATTTGCTTTGTATAGAACGACTTTCTATCGTTAGAAATATGCATCACAACATTAAGTTGTTTGGGGAAATCGTTCACGGTTATTGCCATTTTATTTTTAAATGTTGCCTTTTACTTGTCGGTTTGCTGAACATTTGTTTATGCCAAACGAAATCAGTGCAGAAAATAAATGCCAAAGAATAACCAATAGTGGGGGGTGAACTCCATGTTTTTCCCAGTATAAAATTTGAACTCGTTTAACATTTTACATTTTCTGGGTTTTATATCTTGTTCAAGCAAGTCCTGACGGAAGGAATTCTGCTCGACTCTAAAAAATGTGCACACTGCGGCGAAAACATCAATGGCGGATGATCAATTTTAGTGGATAAAACACAAAATATTAAGTTTTTTTTTTTTTAATCAAGTACGTATTGGTTTTATTTATTTATTTATTAACTTTGTACTGGCTTCGTCGGGTGTAATTCAAGTTTTGTGCACATGTGCGTAGATTCACCTCATCCAAACATTTAAAATACATTTAATGCATCCATCCAGGGTTGCACGGATCTCATCAGTGAACAAGCGCATGCTGCAAGGAATGCATCTGCATCTTTGGCTTACTATGGGCTTAAAAAGGGAGTACGCCACAACCCCCTTTTCTACCAACAAGGCCAGGAACATTTAGTTCCTGGTCATAAAGTTCCTGTGGCCCAGGTGGTTTGCATCTCCCCCGCAACTCATAGTTCTTGATAATTTATGCAAATGACAATGATGATGTCTAATTTTGTCCATGTGATGTTCTGCTCTTATGCAGCTTGCACTGTCAAAGTGGGAGGTCTTGTGTTACTTTGTTACTCATTACTGACACCTTATGGCTGTTAAGCATCATTGCAGTTACAAAATAATTCAGGGAACTCTTATAATATTATGGTGTATCTTAGTCTAATTTGAATATGTATTGGATAACTTTAATATAAACAGTCATTATTCAAATATGTCAACATGTAAGTCAGAGTGAAAGTGTTATTGCTTAATGCTTATGTGTAGGGATTTTGTCTCTTCAAACATAATTTTGTTTTAAATTTGATTTAGAAACAGAAATTTTATTTTAAAAAAAGGAAAAAGGGGAATGTCGGAATGTACGAGCAGGATAAATGTCATTTTGGGTAAAAAAAACAAAAAACAAACGTAAATCATGCAATAAATAGCCACTCTGATTCCTGGGCCCCTTTAATTCTTTTAGGGATCCAGATTATAATGGAAGCAAAAAGTACCCACGATGAAACTATCTCTAAATGCAAAATGAAATAATTGTAAACATATTTCACTTGAAGGATTCCTATTTTATCGATGTCATTTTGTTGCGATGGCCCCCATCAAGATGTTCGGGTCCCACAACAGGCGTTCCATCAGACGCACACAATAGCCTGTGTGTGCTAACTTCAGCTCGCTTCCAGAAACGTCTGTGACTAATTCAGGAATTAAATCGGGCATCAGCCGCAACGTGCTTCCTTTTTAAATGCTCGTTTATCACTGTTGTGCGGCTAACGGGAGGCTTACATCGTAGGACGTAATTTTGTGAAATGTCCCCGATGGTCCGGTCCAAGTTGGGGTCGCACGCATTGCTCCGTGTGCGGCAGGCACAAGTCAAGGTAGCACGGTAAAAACAATATAAGTCGAAGTCGCCCCCTGAGATTTGACTTGACCAAACCAAATGTGTATTTGTCTTTTTGTGTCATACAGACGTCTGTGAAAACAATCTCCGTTCTGTGAAAGAGGAGCCAGACTGGACTCACATCAAAAAGGAGGAGGAGGAGGAGGAGATCAACAAGTCACCACTGAACTTTGTCCCTATAAAGACTGAAGATGAAAACAAGGATGAGAGTGAGGACAACAGAGGGGCGGAGCCTACAAGCAGCAGTTCAAGTCGTCACGTGGCAACAGAAGGTGATGAAGACCACTGGGGGCCATCACAAGCACATCATGAGGACACATTATCAGACGCTCATGACGACGATGATGATAATGGGCAAGCTAAAAGTAAAAGGGCATGTCACACTGACTCATTCACTTCAAAGCTGTCTTTAAAAGGGCACAGAGAAACACACAGTGGTGAAAAACCTTTTTCTTGTTCAGTTTGTGGGAAATGCTCCTCTCGAAAGTTTGATTTAACAATCCACACAAGAATGCACAGTGGAGAAAAACCTTTTTCCTGCTCAGTTTGTGGCAAAAGCTTTTCTCTAAAGTTCCGATTAACAGAGCATGCAAGAACACACACTGAAGAACCTCTTTCTTGCTCATTTTGTGGTAAAATCTTCTCCCATAAGTCACATTTAACAAGACACACAAGAACTCACAGTGGAGAAAAACCTTTTTCCTGCTCAGTTTGTGGAAAATGCTTCTCTGTCAAGTCAACGTTAACAAGCCACACAAAAACACACAGTGGAGATAAGCCATTCAGTTGCAGCGTTTGTGCTAAAAAATTTGCCACTAAACGAAATGCTGAGAGACACGATTGTGATGGAGAGAATATAGGGCTGGGCAATATGACCTAAAATCAATATCGCAATAAAATGAGCAATTTTACCTCGATAACGATGAATCACGATAAATTTCCGCCCGTGGACCAAAATCAAAATAAATGCAGGAAATGCATAACTGTTTTCTTGATTGACCAAGTGGTACACATTACTTTCAATGGAAAATAAAAGTACAAAAATCATGTGTAGAAGCCTTCCAAAAATCTTACTTTGCATGACTTGAACAATGTCACAAAGAACAGGAGAAAAAGGGTACTTCTCGCAAAATCTTCTCTGCAAATAGATTGTGCCAAGATGCTGTAATGCCATGTGCAAAGGCGCTAGTCGCCTGTCAACAAAATGCTAAATAAAATGAAAAAAAATGTCAATGAAATGCCAATGCCAAATAAACAAGTGTACTTCATCAGGAACATGCGCCGTCTCGAGTACTCTGGTGCGCAGTTGCCACTGGTCGTTAATGTCATGCATGGTCGGGCTCAAACAGGGGTCCATGTCGCGTCTCAACCACAAGTCGGATGTGGATGCAAAACGCTTGACATGTCTCCGCTCCCGTCCCGATGTTGTCCATATCGGGAAGTACGGTTTGCAACAAATATTTTCGTACCTCTTGTCGACTACTTTTATGAGGCGTTTAAATCTTGTGCGCTCCACTGTAGCTCGAGGAGCTACATCTTTAGCAATGTGCTAGGCCAGTGTTTTTCAACCTTTTTTGAGCCAAGGCACATTTTTTTCATTGAAAAAATCCCGCGGCACACTACCAGCTGAAAATGTGAAAAAAAGTGTTTTTTTAACATTGAAAAATGACCTATTAAAAGTCTTGAATATGAATCAAATAAACAAAGAATAAAGTATCGTAAAATCTTTCACATTTATACTCAGTGTGAAACCTGTGCCTGTTTGGATGAACACAGAGCTGATATATTGGCAGGAATCAAAGTATTAATTCCTCTGCCACGAGTGAGACTTTTTTTTGATTTAGCCACAAGTTCAGCGACGTGGTAGCTACCTTTAAGGGCTCTCTCGCTTACCTTTGCGGTTTTTCTCATGAAAGTTGCTTGTTTCTCCGTGTGTTCACTCAGGCGAACAAAATACGGCACATTTTTGTTTTGAAGTAAAGGGCGTTTCGTTTGGAGATGGCGTTTAAGCGTGCTTGGGACCAGAGCGCCGTTGGAGAGCTTTTCACCACATACCAAGCACAACGGAGTCGGTGTCGTTGCATCTCCGGTAAAAGTAAATCCAGATGAAAGATAGCTTTCGCTGTATTGCCTCACGGCAGAAACTTTGCAGGTCATCTTTGCTTTTTTTTTTTTTTAACCTCCACTCATACTAGGGCCTTCATCTAGGTCTGGGTTTTGTCCAGGGTCCAGTTCAGAGTCATCATTTTTTTCTCTTCAAAAACATATCCATTACTTTCGCCGTCGTTCTGTTATCCACTTTTTTTATTCTGCTATCCACTTCTCGCTTGTCTCCAAGCACAAGGCAATTCACTACCTGCTGCTGCTGCCGCCACCTACTGGTTTGGAAGAGTACTACATTTTACTACTCAACTCTGCAGGCGCTAGACCGCACAGGTACACAAATGGAATAATTTCCCACGGCACACCTGACAATATCTCACGGCACACTGGTGTGCCGCGGCACAGTGGTTGAAAAACACCGTACTAGGCTATCGCGTCCACCTCTTAGACGTTCTCTCGTATGGTGTCGCCTCCGTTATGGGCTGTTGTCACTGGTCCAACCTTGCTTCTCACTTTGAACTTTTAGCACAAGCTCCAAGTCAACAGCATGGTTGTGTTGTGGGTGGTGAAAAAGAAAAGGTTGGACGCGCTGTTTCCATACCTGTCAACCTCGGACAGTGACTCCCCTTATGAACCAGTGTAGTTCCCCTTATAAATGGATAAAAAACCTTATAAACACAATCGCGGCGTTTTTTAATTATATTTTATTATCACTATTAAGTATTTAGCAAGAAAGACAATGTAATGGAAAATAACAAAGGCAGTATGCATAACATTCTTGCATTGTACTTCCAGGCCCAGCATGTATTCAAATAAACAATTTCACCTTTATTTTCATAGTCAGTGTTAACGTTTAATGTTTTTTATTATATTCCGATGTGCATGATTTTGCTGACATAATCTGCTCCCGAGATGGTTTAACTTTGAAGCATAGGTCATCACAGTTTAACTTCACCTGGAGTAGAGCTGTAAGAGTGTCAGTGCCCATTGTCTTTCTATATTCGGTGTGAATCTTTCTGACGTTGCTGAACACTCGCTCACTGTCAGCATTGCTATGAGGCAGGCACAGGAGCACTTGGTAGAGCTGTCGGATGAGGGGGAAACGTATCGAAAAAATAAACGCGCGGCTGAGCATAACTTTCGCTAGTTCGCTGCGCCAATCGTCGTCAGGGACCAGCGAGACGAGACGAGACGAGACATTTTTTATCCGAAAAGCGTCAGTCGATACCGGTTGGATCCGAATGGCGAGTCGATATCGGTCTGGACTGAAACGTCATTGGGATTTTTTTTTGTTTAACTTTTTTGTGGTTTCCCGTATAAAAGTCGTTATACGCCGTATGTGATTAGAAATTGTCAAAAAAAACGTATAAAATACGGGGAAACCGTATAAGTTGACAGGTATGTGTTTCAGGTGCTTACGACACACTTTGTAGTTTGTGTTCTTTTGCTCAAACATCGTCTTTTTGGAACCCAAAACATTTCTTAACGACAGATGTCGGAATTTCTTTTCCGGACAAGCGAGTCAGGAACAATTTCAACGAACATTACGTCGTCTTCAGCTGTGTCAGCTGCTTCTGGATTTGAATCGACAGCTACGACCACGTCGTCAGTTTTCTTTCTTGTTCAGCTGGGTGGAGTCACGTGACTACAGCCGCTCAAGCCGTCTTACAGGGGCATGAACATAGCTGCAGACAGAAAGGACTTCTTTTTTTTTTTTAACACCGAATTAAATTTATTAAATTTCGATGACGGTAAATTTTCGTTTTATTGCCCAGCCCTACGAGAATAGCAGCGATCCTTGAAGCTTAAAAAGACAAAAAAAAAAAACCTGAAGGAACTGACTCTTCGTGGTAAGATGTAAATGTGATTTAGAAAATCTGATGTATTGAATTTTGCAAAGCTCTTTTATTGACACTAAGCCAATGTGATCAGTGCCAGAAGAACCAACGTGTCTGAGTGATGATTTTTTTTTGTGTTTACATCAAACATTTAAATGAAATTAATTGCCTTTGCCTGGAACAACATTTGTTAACGTTATGCTTTTCAGTTGTCTTTTAAATCGTACCTAATGGAAAAGGTGTGAGAAGAAACGGTGCTTATGAAATCGGTATCTTCCACAATCATCAATAAAATCACTTGTTCCACTTGCTCAACTGGCCTTCATTACGCTGTGTGAAAAGGTGAAAAACTGAACTAGAAGTTGAACGATAAAAAGAACCAGACAGAGAAACGCAAGTAGTCTCAGTTTCTCTCAATGGCTTTAGTATGTCAGGAGTTGGCAACTTGATGGCGACTGGAGTCAGCGTTTATTTGTCACCACGGACGAGATGATTCGCATCACGCTGTTCGTTGCTGCTGCTGTCTTAATTAAACCCTGGAGGTCACCTGCCAGCGTCCGAGAATTTCACCGGCGGATATTCAGCTAGCCCACGTCTGACCCCAGATTGTTGTGGAATTTTCAGCAGTAAGGGATAATTGTCTTTTGAGTCAGTCTGCAGAGTGATCTCAGTGAGAAAAGTGCGTGGGAAGATACTGACGCACACAGGAAGAAGAAGATTTATTTGACAGGAACTGCGTAATCTTAAAACAAAAAGATACTTTTTCTGCGTTGAGCCTACTTATCAGTCAAGGTCGTGTTGTTTTGGCTTCACAAAGAATCCTCGAGTACAAGAAGCGAAAGGCACTTCCTTCAAAAGCAGGTGGCCACAATAAATAACAAAAACCTTACTTGCAAAATAATTGTCCATAATATTAAAATTGAACAAAGTAGTGACACAAATATTGAAAAAGTAAATAATGTCACGATTAAACATTGAATACTAAATTATTACTAAAACAGTTCAATGAATCTTGAAATAAATAATGAATCACCGTAGTTTAATGAATACTGAAACGAATAATGAAATATTTAAGTTAAGTTATAAACACTGAAATCATTTTTTAAGACTCTAACATTTAGAGAATAAAACTGTGATGTATTTTAATTTAAAATTCGCAACCACGTCGCTGGCGAAAAACCCTGTAAAAAGGCAAATATGTTGATATAAAGTTTCACTTTATCATGTCAACTGTTAATAATAGAGAAATACATTTGGAATACTGTCCAACCAACAACATGGTGTCAGATGTGAAAACAAAACCAGTGTGGCAGTTGAAATGAGCACACACGACTGACTGTGAACACGTCTTTATTCCAAGACTGCCAACAACAGAATAACGCACAATCACAAATTCGCGCCAACAAACATTCACATGAAGACGCCCCCAAACGGGATGCCTGCTGGGTGAGAGGCATGGTCCTAATGTCCGCCACACCAGCAACAAAAGTAAAATTCAATACATGTCTCAAGTTCATATTTGGGAACTAAAATGTTTGTTCATGTGCATCTTAGGTTTTTCTCTATGTTTAGAAGATAACAATGATTTGCATCGCAAATGGCGACATCTGTCGGTGAGTTGGTGACAGTGCTCCACACAGCCAGCAGCCAATCATATCACAGCGGGGTGTGTCCTGATCTTCCGCTTTCGTGAGGAACAGGAAATCCTTTCAGTGGGACTTTCTTTCATCTCGTCGAACAAAGAGAAGCACACGAGTTATCGCCAAGCAAAGACCAAGTGCGGATTTTTTGGAATTATCATTTGAAAATGTGTGCTAGAACGACATCCAAGTGCAAAGAAGAACTTTGTGGAATAAAAGAAGAGAACGAGCAACATCTTCAACTGCTGGGCGAAGTTTGCAACCAGCCTCGTGTTGTGCCACACAAAGCAGGTTTGTACACGTTTTACTCTCATTTGCTTTGTAAAGAACGACTTTCTATCGTTAGAAATATGCATCCCAACATTAAGTTGTTTGGGGAAATGTGTTCAAGGTTATTGCCGTTATATTTTTAAATGTTGCCTTTTATTTGCCAGTTGGCTGAACATTTGTTTATGCCAAATGAAATCAGTGCAGAAAATAAATGCCAAAGAAAAAACAATAGTGGGGGGTGAACTCCATGTTTTTTTCCCAGTTTAAAATTTGAACTGATTATTTAACATTTTACATATTCCGGTTTTTAAATGGTGTGAAACAAATTAAGTTTGTCCACTGTTGGAGTTGAGCCACCGAGAAAATGAGAAACATTTAGTAAATGAATCTTCAAAGCCAAATTACTCCAATGCCTGTTCGTTTTTGTACTCAAGAAGAATAGGGTCAAATAAAGACTCAACAACAGCTGATTAGGGTTGCGATATTTTAGTTTCTTCGATTTCTGGAGTTCAGGAAATAGTATCTGAGCGGCTTTTTCTTAATCTGACGAGAAACTACTCAGACGAGTACAATCGAAAAATGGCGCTCTGATCTCAGCCCAGCCTCAGATTTTATAGGAGGTTTTCTATGTCAAGGGTCATGTAGGTTGAATCGGTCATCCTTGCTCCTTCCACGTCCAAGGCTGACCTTCTCAGGCAGGCGGCAGTCTCTCCGTCTCTCCTGCTCACATTCCCCTGTAATCTCGTCAGTGTACAGATTGTGTGGTGTATTTTTTCCCAGATCAGATTATGTTTTGGGTGTTCTTGATCGCGTCCCTGTGACGTCCTCCCCTGCCCAACTTGATATGTTTGTATCTTCTATGGCCTATGTGGAGAATGTGTTTTATTGTATTTGTCCATGAAGTGCTATCTGGTTTGTCATCAGTTTGACCTGAGCAGACTGAATCTGTTTGTTCTGAATGAGAGTGTGGGTCATGAAAATACTATGTGTGCAATTTTGAGGTCTTACATTTAAACTTAGTCATATAAATTTAGCATATGAATGCATCAGTAAACACCATGACTACAATCCCAGTCAATCTCATCTATGCACTGCACTTCTACTTTCATTTGATAAATGCTTTTTGTTTAATCAATGTTGAACATATTCAATAAATATGAAGCTGCTCAATTAAATAATTGACCTTCTGTCCCGTAAGTGTTTAAAATAATGCCAGCAATCATAATACAATCCTTCAATATTCATGTCAGGTGTGGCCAATCCCGATAAGAAGGGAAGGCCGGAGAGAGGGGACACCTTTCCCTTTTTGCTTTTTGGGGAGACTTCTTTTGACATCAGCACGTGACAAAAATAACCAAAATGGCTGTGTCAGAGAATTTTTTTCCATCACCAATTCTGCCATGCTCGGCGACCTGTCTGGAGGGAAGCTGAGCCAGACCCACACATCAACAACAAAATATACCTCATTTTTGGCATTTTGCTCCATTGAGGGTCTCAGGGTGCTGGGGCGCAGGCGTTCAACAGCCGGCCGGCTGAACTTTAGGTGAGATGCTTTTACTCACAATGGGTGTTGTGCGCCTGTGTCCAAGCGGTCGGGGCTTTTGGGGTCGTTAAAGAGAGCTTGTGCGTGGGTCTGCTGGCTGATTGGTCATGGAAAATGTCCCTGTGTTAGTTTCAATTATTGTTTTAACAAGAGGCCTCTATAATGATTGATTAAGACATTAAAAGATGTCAAAGTAACCGCACTGTGAAAGAACATACGGAAATGTATAAAAAAATAAATAAATAAATGAAAAAAAATAATGATAGGAACTATGTAAATGGGGACTAGCGCGGGAGAAATGTGCAGAAGGTAAAGAAAAGAAAGGTCTAGTGGTTAAAGAGATGAGAACTAAGAAGTGTAAAATTATAGCTATCAACAACATAGTTGTGAATAAGCTCAGTTTGAGCACAGACCCCGGCCAGGGTGTAAATTTTAGCGGGAAAATTATTAGCTGGAAATAGAAATAATGAAGAGAAGCGCGCTTCCACGTATCGTATTGGGCACTTTGTGGCATGGAACACAGTAAGGATCGAGGCGTACCGTTGTGTGGAGAGCTGTTCAGATACGTACCCTGTGATTACTTGTGTTCTGGTCGGATAATTCTGTCAGGGTCTTGCCAGCGAAACGCTGGGAAGAAGGTGGCAGGACTCTCCAAACGCGGACACAGGAAAATCAGTTTAACAAAGAGTGTTTATTGATTCACAATAGTGGAAGTCCAATCATCAATTAAGGCAAATATATCTATCTTAGCATTACATCCGTCGATAAATCAGGAGAAAACACAAAGCTCTGGCGGAGAAAAGCTCACACCAGGAAGGAGATAAACGACGGAACGAAAAGCGCTTGCACAGGCAAGGAAAAGGAAAAACGATCAACATAAATAGCTTGCCAAAAGGGCAAGAGGGAAAACCAATTGGAGAAAACGAGGAACAAAAAGAGACAGGGCAATAGCTTACAAAATGTGGAACACAAAGAGATCGCAAGAGCAAAAATGCATGAACAAGAGAACAATCGATACCAGGGTCATGAACGTGAGCAGTGCAGGAAAATTATCCGACGCCGGGCAGTCAGTGTAGGTGGCTTAAATAGTGTGTGTAATTAGTCAGTGGATGGATGTCAGGTGCGGCGCCGGTGGGCTGGTCTCCCGCTCGTGATGACGCGGGCGGAGTCGGTCGGAGGAGGAGACGCCCCTGCTCAGCTGAGAAACATAAACAAAAGTGCACATGGCAGGGAGGTGACGAAAACGACAACAAAACAGGCGTGACCGGCACGGGTCATGACAACCGGGGGAAGCAGTTAATCCAGCAGCCGACGCATGCAGCTCCCATTGCGTCTGCTCTTTCCGTTTCCGCTGCTCCTGGGCCAGGTTCTGGTGGCGCAGTGCCACAGCAGGCTTGTTGTCCGCACCTGCCGGTTAACAAGGTCACGTAACAGAAGTAGGGGTGGTTATAGACATGGGTTGTGAGTGGGACGTGCTTTTGCTGTGGGGTCACTGGGTGATGAGCGGTCCAAACCGAGCCACTTCCAGAAATGTACCATCCTGTGGTCCAGCGCCATGCCGGTCACAAAGAGGTCCACTAGCACCAGGGCGCCATCGCTACCCCCTCCTCCGACAACGCTTCGATGGCTTCCAAACGCACACTTGACGCCTCAACCCGATTGGGACCCCATTCCACGATAGGGGTGCCCGCGGAGCCTCAGCATTCAGGGACCGACAGGTCTTGGCATTCCGGTGACGATTGATGGACAACAGTTTTTGATGGTGGAACAAGATATTCTACGCTTTGCAAGTTCCTTCTGCATATCCCAATGAGCAACAACACTGTCACGTTTGTGGGACTCTTGAGATTGGCCGAGTCACTGCCCTGGACCGAACCCGCACCTGTGAAACAAACACTGGAATTCGAGTGGGACTGAATTTCCAGAAGGGACTGAATTGTGAACATCCGGCGGGGAAGCATATGTTGTCCTCCGTTCCAGTCGACTGGGCAGCTCTGAGACCAGGGTCTCCATCCTCCCGCGGGTGGTACATCCTGTTCCTGCTCTGGTCTGCGTAGTGTAGCCGCCTCCACCCCTTCAAACCACCAATTGGTCCTTTGCATTGAACACTCAGTTCTGATGATTTGGTTAGTCAGGATGCATTCACCCAATTTCGAGGGTCAGAAGTGCATCTTGCATTAGGATTATGTATTTGTGATGTCTACCGGTGCTGCCTCGCATGTGTGCCTTGCCCCAGAGCATAGGAAACGGTATGAATTGTCCATGTTCGCTGAGCCACAAATCACATAAACTATCGGTGCGCATCATCATACTAAAGATTTCGGCCCATTGGTGAAGTCGGTTGGCAGAGTTAATTTCAGATGTAGAATACTCCATGTCACTAGCAGGGTGTGGTGTTTCAGCACCCATTACGAATTCCTCTGTTATGGAACATTTTCCGAATTTCTCGACACTATGGTAGACAGTGAATGGGTCACTCTGAAGCGAAAGCTCTGTTTGCGTCTCTGCCAGAGGGGGTTGTGGACCCGGGGTCTGACTGATGTTGTGCTCTGCTCCACAGCTTCTCCAATTTGTTTTTGCTATATCTGAGCCTCCCCCATTTGACAGAGTTAATGCCGGTACAACCTGGCGGACTGCTCCTCGCAAGTGACAAAGACAATCTTGGCTTGTCTCGTTTTTGACAAAAACTCTGACATATCTTGTTCAAGCAATTCCTTATGGAATGAGTCAACCTGACTCTAAAAACTGTGCACACTGCGGCAAAAAGATCAATGGCGGTTGATGAATTTTAGTGGATAAAGCACAAAGGATTAAGTTTTTTTGAATAAATCAAGTACGTATTGGTCTTATTTATGAAATTTTTACTGGCTCTGTCAATGAACCTCCGGTGGCTCTGCACTGTTTTGTGCACATGTGCATAGTTTCACCCCATCCAAACATTTAAAATACATTGAATGCATCCATCCAGGGTTGCACGGATCTCATCAGTGAACAAGCGCATGCTGCAAGGAATGCATCTGCATCTTTGGCTTACTATGGGCTTAAAAAGGGAGAACGTCACAACCCCCTTTTCTACCTACAAGTCCAGGAACATTTCGTTCCTGGTAATAAAGTTCCTCTAGCCCAGGTGGTTTGCATCTCCCCCACAACTCATAGTTCCTGGTAATTTATCCAAATGACAATGATGATGTATCAGTGGGAGGTCTTGTTACTTTGTTACTCATTACTGACACCCTCTGGCTGTTATACATCATTGCGGTTACAAAATAATTCAGTGAACTCATAATATTTTGGTGTATCTTAGTCGAATTTGAATACATATTGGATAACTTTAATATATACAGTCATTATTCAAATATGTCAACACGAAAGTCAGAGTGAAAGTGTTTTTGCTTAATGCTTATGTGTAAGAACTTTTACTCTTCAAACGTAATCTTGTTTTAAAATTTATTTAGAAACAGAAATTTTATAAAAATAAAAAGGGTAATGTCAGAACGTACTAGCAGGATAAATGTCATTTTGGGTAAAAAAACAAACGTTACTCATGCAATAAATAGCGACTCTGATTCCAGGGCCCCTTTAATTCTTTTAGGGATGCAGGTTATCATGAAAGCAAAAAGTACCCACGATGAAACTATCTATAAATGCAAAAAGAAATACTTGAAAACGTATTTCGCTTGAAGGATTCCTATTTTATCAATGACATTAGGTTGCGATGGCCCCCAGTGGCCCCCCATTAATAAGTTAGGGTCCCACAACAGGTGTTCCATCAGACGCACACAATAGCCTGTGTGTGCTGACTTCAGCTCGCTTCCAGAAACGTCTGGGACGATGTCAGGAATGAAATAGGGCATCGGCCGCAACGTGCTTCCGTTTTAAATGCTCGTTTATCACTGTTGTTGTGCTGCTAACGGGAGGTTTACATCGTAGGACGTAATTTATTGAAATGCCCCCATGGTTTGGTCCAAGTCGGGGTCGCACGCATTGTTCCGTGTGCGGCAGGCACCAGTCAAGGTAGTACGGTAGAAACAATATAAGACAAAGTCGACGCACAAGGTTTGACTTGACCAAACCAAATTTGTCTTTTTGTGTCCGACAGACGTCAGTGAAAACGATATCCGTTCTGTGAAAGAGGAGCCAGACTTGACTCACATCAAAAAGGAGGAGGAAGAGGAGGAGATCAACAAGTCACCACTGAACGTTGTCCATATAAAGACTGAAAATGAAAACAAGGATGAGAGTGAGGACAACAGAGGGGCGGAGCCTCCAAGCAGCAGCTCAAGTCATCACGTGACAACAGAAGGTGATGAAGACCACTGGGGGCCATCACAAGCACATAATGAGGACACATTAGACGCTCATGACGATGGTGACACTAATGATGATGATAATGGGCAAGCTAAAGGTGAAAGGGTATGTCACACTGACTCATTCACTTCAAAGCCGTCTTTAAAACCGCACACGAGAACACACAGTGGAGAAAAAACATTTTCTTGCTCGGTTTGTGGCAAAAGCTTCTCTCGAAAGTTTCATTTAACAATCCACACAAGAACACATAGTGGAGAAACATCTTTTTCCTGCTCAGTTTGTGGAAAATGCTTCTCTCGAAAGGCAAATTTAGTAAGGCACACAAGAACGCACAGTGGAGAAAAACCTTTTTCCTGCTCAGTTTGTGGAAAATGCTTCTCTCGAAAGGCAAATTTAACACAACATACAAGAACACACAGTGGAGAAAAACCTTTTTCCTGCTCAGTTTGTGGCAAGAGTTTCTATCGAAAGGCAAATTTAACACAACATACAAGAACACACAGTGGAGAAAAACCTTTTTCCTGCTCAGTTTGTGGCAAGAGTTTCTCTCGAAGGTCTCAATTAATAATTCACTCAAGAACACACAGTGGTGAAAAATCTTTTTCCTGCTCTGTTTGTGGAAAATGCTTCTCTCAAAAGGCAGGTTTAACATATCACACAAGAAAGCACAGTGGAGAAAAACCTTTTTCATGCTCAGTTTGTGGCAAGAGTTACTCTGACAAGTCTAATTTAACAAGCCACACAAGAACACACAGTGGTGAAAAACCTTTTTCTTGCTCTGTTTGTGGAAAATGCTTCTCTCAAAAGGCAGGTTTAACATATCACTCAAGAAAGCACAGTGGAGAAAAACCTTTTTCATGCTCGGTTTGTGGCAAAAGTTTCTCTGACAAGTCTATTTTAACAAGGCACACAAGAACACACAGTGGTGAAAAACCTTTTTCTTGCTCGGTTTGTGGCAAAAGCTTCCTGCATAAGTCGCATTTAACAATCCACAAAAGATCACACACTGGAGAAAAACCTTTTTCCTGCTCAGTTTGTGGAAAATGCTTCTCAAAAAAGACATATTTAACAGAACACACAAGAACACACAGTGGTGAAAAACCTTTTTCCTGCTCAGTTTGTGCCAAGAGTTTCTCTCAAAAGGGGCATTTACGACGCCACACAAGAACACACAGTGGAGAAAAAACTTTTTCCTGCTCAGTTTGTGCCAAGAGGTTCTCTCGAAAGTCGTATTTACAAAGCCACACAAGAACACACAGTGGAGACAAGCCATTCAGTTGCAGCGTTCGTTCTAAAAAAAATTGTCACTAAAAAGGGAGCTGAGAGACACGATTGTGCTGGCGAGAATTGCAGCGATCCTTAAAGATTAAAAAAAGAAAAAAAAAATTAAAGACCCGACTCTTTGTGGTAAGATGTAAATGTGATTTTCAATAAAATATGATGAAATTGAATTTTGCAAAGCTCTTTTATTGAGATCAGTGCCAGAAGAACCACTGTCTGAGTGGTGATGATTTTTTTGTGTGTTTACTTCAAACATGTAAATAAAATTTATTGCTTTTGCCTGGTACAACATTTTTTAACATTATGCTTTTCAGTTGTCTTTTTAATCGCATTTAATGGAAAAGGTGTGAGAAGAAACAGTGCTTATGAAATCGGTGCCTTCCACAATCATCAATAAAATCACTTGTTCCACTTGCTCAACTCGCCTTCATTACGCTGTGAAAAGGTGAAAAACAGAACTCGAAGTTGAACTATAAAAAGAACCAGAAAGAGAAACACGAATAGTCTCGGTTTCTCTTTCTAGGTTGAGCTCTATCAAGTGTTTGGGGTTTGTTGCTAAGCAGAATCTCACTTCAGAAAAACTATAATTTTGTCAAATATACAAAATACTTTTTATATTATATTTTTTATACTTTGGATTGCTTATATAATGCAATCGGGAAATATTGAAATGTAAAATTAGCAACGACATACAGACTTAATGCAATTAATAAGAAATATAGAAACATTTTATAAATATTGAACTCATTGAGAAGAGTCCTATTCTTGAAATAAATATTGAAATATAAAAAATACTTTAAATTAATTCAATAACCCGACCCCGGATGAGCGGCAGAAAATGGCTGGATGGATGGAATAATTTAAATTGCATACATATTCAAATGAACAAATATGTTCAGAAATATTCAAGAGTGAAATAAGGTTTAAATTAATATTGATATAATTTAACATTAAAATAATTGAATAAATATTGTAGTATTATATAAGCAAGCTTAAATATACATTGAAATAAATTTTTAAAAAGTCATGTATTTTTAAATGGCCTTATATAGATATGGGAAGTTCAAAGAAGTGACCAGTCTTGGTTCTGAAGTTCCGATGTAACCAGATACTGCCCTTAGAGAAAATAGGCCTGAGCATTGTTTATGGTGGGGGCAATTCTCTCGCCAGGTCGGTGACCTTCCAGGGTGTGAAAGTAATTTAAGGTGGTCACGAGTAGACTGGTCGTATCAACGGGGAGACGCATCTGCTCTCCCTCTGGGGGACTTTTGGACGGAAATCCCGAAGACTAGCGGGATGGGAATGCATATGCAACAAGGGAAAATTAGATATTCATGTCCTATTTGGGCATTCCCTATAAGAAGGGAATGTCTGAGAGGGGGCGTGCACGTTTTTGGGGAGACTTCTTTTGACATCAGCATGTAACGAGAATAAAATCTTTCTTCTTTCTTTTGTTCTTTTCCATCACCAATCCAGCCTTGCTCGGCTGCCTCTCCGGAAGGCAGCAAGGACCCACACTTCAAAGGCAAAATATACTACATATTGAAAGAAAAATAATACTCAAATATTGAAATAAGTATAGAATTGAATGAATAAACCACAAAGAAATAAATACCTCCTGGAAAATATCCTTATTATCAACATTTCTCAAAGCACAACATTTCGATCAGATTGAGTTCTTTCTTGCACATTCTTCAACAATCGTAATTTTTTTTACTTTTACTTTTTAAGTTAAGTTAAGTTCTACTTGAATAAATCCCCATCAAAATACCATAATTTATGACACCACGGCTGGACAAATAATATCCAGAAACACACTTACGCACCACTGAGTGAGTGTTGGACGATATAGCTTCTCTTGAAAGGTCCGACTTGAAAATGTCCTTGCAAGTGGATCTGAAATTAAATCCATACTTTTCCCTCCTTCGGCCATTGTGGTTTAAAAAAAGCAAGAATATATTTTAGATTTTCGAAGGGCCGCCAATTACGACTTTCGGGTGTGTTGATTCGGCATAGCGCCGCCCCCTCACGAGTGAGTATCCAATCACAAAACGCGTTCATCACCCTCAGCATAAGGCCAGCGAGAAGGCTCACTGTAACCAACTCGTGATCTGATTGGCTATCGCAACCGTCTAACAAATTTGAAAGCTCATTGACTTTGACAGAAGAGATGCTCGCACAATTGCATCTTCAGGCCTCGGAACGCATAATGCCCGCTCCCCGTATTGTGAAACCTGCCCGGCAACACGAGCGAGCAGAATTCTTATTGGATTCAAAACTCTCACCTAAAAATACAACGCTCAGCTATAATATGACATCAATGCGATGATTATGATCATTTTTTTTATTGATTTTGTTCGGCCAACAGAGAAGGCCTTGAAGGCCCACCACTGAGTTACTTAATAGCCTAAATTAAACTTTACTTTCATCAATAGAGTTAAAGTTATGCTTTATTGTAGGATTTATGTAATTAATAGCCTTTGATGGACTTTAGTGTACTTAATGTAAACGGGTAACGCTGAAAAAACAAAACAGACAGCAATTCAAGTTTAAACCCATATACGTGAAATGCGCTTTAGAAATAAAGTATATTTTTGCACACATTACACCGACATTGAGTTCCTCCAGATCGACGCTGACCTCAGTGATGAAGAGAGCCAATCAAAAATCGCAACCCAAAACACAAGCACACAGGAAAAGGTGACAAACAAGAAAGCTGGCAATGTGAAGCGTGTGAAACAGGTGAGAAACCCAACAACATTTTACGTTTGTATTTCCATACGTTGTAACTTATGGACGGGAATAATTCTTCATTTCTACTTCTAACATAGCGCAACTGTTGGTCTGGTGAATGTATAATCTTGCGTTGAGCCGCCACTACAATGAGTTACGATTCTGAACTGCAGTGGGCCTCAACATAGTTTATGTCAGGTCAGGGATTTCGACAGGGGTCCCCGACTTATCAAGGGATGGATATACAGGAATGGGTCCCGGTTTAGACGAGATGGCGCCGAGGAGCAACATAAGGGGAGTCCACATCTGTTCTCGTCCTTGAGGGTTTTGGATGGCCATGTAAGGGCAAGTAGGATGAGAATGCATATGTAACAGGGGAGAACTGCATATTTATATCTTTTGTTTGCTTTCCCTATAAGAGGGGAAAGCTCGAGAGGGGGGGGACACACCCTTTCTTGGGGGAACTTCTGGCATCAGCCAATTTGACACCAATACAATCTTTTTCCAACCACCAGAGTGTCTCAGAAGTTTTTTTATATCACCACTCCAGCCTTGCTTGTCGACCTGTCCGGAGGGAAGCTGGGCCAGACCCGCACATCTACAACAATAATATACCACAAAGGTTAAAAGTCGTTGTCTATTAAACAGTAGATGGCGATAAAACCCGTCTTCACTCATTCAAAACTGTGGAAAATATTGCCACCTGCGGGCGAGAAAACGCAATTTGCAGTCTTTCAATTTGTCCATCTCCAACCACTTCCAGGAATCTCAAATAAATAGAAAAGCCGTTTTTCCATTTTTGCTCGTGTTATATTCTATTTTTGTAGTCGAAACAAAATTTTAAATTCAAACTGTTTTGAGACGTTTCCTTCCGTGTTTCAGAAAACAAACAAGCTGTATTTCAATTTGGGAATTTATTTTTTAAAATGAAAATCAAATAACCAGTTGTTTTTCCTTTATTAATATCTGCTTCCAAATATAACTATTTTTCAACAAACACTTCCTTCACTACCTCATACATCATTTTTATGCCATTATGGGCGTGGTCTGGAATAGTTACTTCAACAGGCACTCGGTGTTACTCCTTTCGAGTTCAATCAAGGCTCAACTTCGTTCTTCGGTTTCAACAGACATTTAATGTTTTCGACAAGTCTTTTTACATGTTAAAACAACACCCCAACAATGCCGTCAGAACTAAGAAAACAGCGATATAAACAGGGGTGCACATAATATTTTTCATGGGTTACTCACATGAGTACCAGGAGATAGTGTGGGGTACTCACATCTTTTTTTTTCTTCCTCAATGTCCTCCTGACGTTATAAAACTTACTACACAAAAGAGATCCCATTTTCTTTGCACAATTTCTTCAGTGTTTCAATGTTTTTTTTGCATCACCTTTCTGTAAATAAAACTGCATCAGCTTTAAATGTGACACAGTAGGGCACACCGTTGTAACAATGGGATTGTTAGTTGGTGGTTGGGTGTTCCCAGGGGGACTGTTTTAGTAGACGCACACCGCGCCAGCAAGGCGGAAGTGGAGTGTATGAGAGCCGTGCAGTTTATGTTACAATAAAGATTCAGTGAGCAAATGAAAGAGCTCTAACCGTCCATTCTGTATAGTCATATGACAGAACAGAAAGAAACATGGTGGCAGCGGTCTAGTCGCTAGTGGGGACGCGGGAGAGGATTGACAACAACCGTGTGTACGTGCTGCCGACGAGCTGAGTGAACGGAACGGCGCGGCAGCAGGTGAACTAAACGGACAGAGGACGTCGCGATGGAAGGACTGAAACCTCCGTCGATGTTGTTGTTGGACTCCGGCGACCTAGCCAAGACATGGAAATGCTGGAAGGAGGAATTTACACTCTACACGGACCTCACCATGCCCGGCGCAGAGGAAGGAGCGAAAGCAAAGCTTTTCTATTACCTCGTCGGCGCGAGTGGGAGGTAGCTTTTGGCCACACTGGCGGGTGACGACTCGTCGGCAAGGAGGTCAGTGAGTGCAATGATAAGGTTGCTGGATGAACATTGCACACCGAAAGTGAATGAGACTGTCGAGAGATACAAGTTTTTTGTGCGTAACCAAGGCACGGATGAAACCATTGACAAATATTTTACGGACCTGAGAGTGCTAGCCAATGGATGCAACTTTGGAGACATAAAAGACTCGCTAATTAGAGATCGCATTGTGTGTGGCACCAATAGCTCAGCCATGAGAGAGAGGCTCCTCAGGGAAGATAGACTGACACTGGAGAAATGCCTACTAATATGTAGAGCTGCTGAACTGTCAAAAGAAAACAGCAGGACACTGGAAGGACACACTGTGGAGGAAATACATACAGTGAAACAAGATGCAAGGAAAAGCAACGGTGATGTAGTCGATTGTAGGTTTTGTGGACGAAAGCATGAGCGAAGTAAGACAAAATGCCCAGCTTTTGGAAGGAAATGTAAAAAGTGTGGGAAAGAAAATCATTTCGCTGTGAAGTGCAAATCGAAAATAGGACAAGGAGGGAAATGTAAACCAGTGAATGCTGTCACGGAAGAGGATGGAGAAACATATGAGGATATAATGACAATTGCTGTGATAAATGGCAAGGGGAAAAATGAAATAGTTCACCAAGTGAATGAGCGACTCAACAAGGGACAGCAACTCTTTGCAAGGATGCTGGTAAACGGTACACATGTGAACTTTCAGATTGATTGTGGGGCGACCTGTAACATAATCCCAATAAACCTCCTAAACTCAGACACACAACTGGAGCACACAGAGAAAGTGCTGGTCATGTATAATAAATCCAGGTTGTGTCCGTTGGGGAAATGTAGGGTTAAAGTGAGAAACCCTCGAAACAACAAATTGTACAGGTTGGAGTTTCTCGTGGTGGACCAAGTGGACAAAATCCCCATATTGGGCCGGAAGGCCAGTGAGGCCATGAAACTAATTAAAGTACACTACGAGAACATCCTTACCATTGATGACATTGTGAAAAAAGAATTGGAACAGGTCAAAGAAGAAGGACAACAGGATTGCATAACGTTGGAGAAAATAAAGACTGAGTTTGGCGATGTGTTCACTGGTGATGGCTGTTTGGAGGGCGAGTATAACATTGAAATAAACAGTGAAGTGCCGCCTGTTAAACTGCCGAAACGCAGAGTACCCGTTTCACTGATGTCTCCACTGAAAGAGGAATTAAAAGATCTTGAGAGAAGAGGTATTATCGCAACGGTTGAGTGTAGCACTGACTGGATAAGTAGCATGGTGACAGTGATGAAACGCAATGGAAAACCGAGAATCTGCATAGACCCAAAACCACTCAATCGAGCACTGAAAAGAAGCCACTTCCCTCTTCCGACGATTGAGGATATACTTCTGGAAATGGCAAAGGCGAAAATGTTCACAGTGTGTGATGTGAAGCATGGCTTCTGGCATGTTAAATTGGGGGAGGAGTCAAGCTACCTCACCACGTTTGCCACTCCTTTTGGTCGGTACCGTTGGCTGAGAATGCCGATGGGAATAAGTCCAGCGCCGGAAGTATTCCAAAGAAGACTCATACAAGCGCTAGAAGGAATACCGGGAATATACATCATCGCTGATGATGTGTTGATCACGGGTGAAGGGACATCGCTGGAAGAAGCAAGTAGAGACCACGACAACAAACTCAGGTGCTTCCTAAACAGATGTAGAATGCAAAACATCAAATTGAACTTTGAGAAGATAAAACTACGGCGACAGGCCGTGCCGTATATTGGACATTTGTTGACAGCTGAGGGACTGCAGATAGACCCGGAGAAGGTGCGTGCAATCCAAGAGATGCCGAGGCCGACGGATGTCAAGGCAGTACAGAGACTGGTTGGGATGATAAATTACTTGTCCAAGTTTTAAGACCACTTGTCTGATGATTGTGAAATATTACGCCAACTTACACACAAAGAGAATGTGTGGGAGTGGACTGACACACAGGAGGAAGCGTTTAATAGACTGAAACACAAAATTGCCAGTGCACCCATTTTGAAGTATTACAATCGAGACGAGGAGTTGACACTTCAATGTGATGCATCAGAGACTGGGCTGGGGGCTGCTCTGACACAAGGAGGTAAGCCTGTAGCATATGGGAGCCGGGCCTTGACACAGACAGAAAGGGGCTATGCCCAGATAGAGAAGGAATGCTTGGCTATAGTCTATGGGATGGAGAAGTTTCACCAATACACGTATGGCAGGCAGGTGACGTACAGAGTGACCACAAACCGTTGGAAAATATTCACAAGAAGCCACTTTTGAGTGCACCAAAGAGACTACAGAGGATGTTACTCCGATTACAGAAATATAACATGGAAGTGACCTATGTACCAGGCCGTCATATGTTGCTGGCTGACACACTCAGTAGGGCATACTTGCCAGAGGACACTAAAGGGGACATGGAGTCAGAGATAGAAACCGTAAACATGGTAGACTACCTACCTATTTCGCTGGAGAGACTGAGCTCAATTAGGAAGGCTACGTCAGTGGATTGGAGGCTGCAGAGAGTAATTGGCATGATTCTGTCAGGGTGGCCAAAATGCAAAAAGGATATACCCACGGACATTCAACACTATTACTCATTCCAGGAGGAACTTAGCTTCCAAGATGGTATCGTATTCAAAGGAGAGAGAGCTGTGATACCAGATTCACTCAGGACTGACATTACACGCCGTGTACACTCTTCTCATTTAGGAGTGGAAGGTTGTCTAAGGAGAGCAAGGGAGTGCGTGTACTGGCAAGGGATGAATGAGCACATTAAGACCTTTGTCTCCAAGTGTGACATCTGTAGGTCCATGGACCCCAAGCAACAGAAAGAGACACTATGTCCACATGATATGGTGTGTAGACCCTGGGCCAAGTTAGGGATGGACTTGTTTTCCTTTCATGATAGAAACTACCTGATTACAGTGGACTACTACTCCAACTTTTGGGAAGTGGATTACTTGCCCGATACGACAAGCAGCGCTGTGATTAGGAAGGTGAAAGCACATTTTGCAAGGCAGGGCATACCGGACGTGGTAGTGTCAGATAACGGACCACAATTCTCCTCCAAAGAGTTTCGTCTGTTTAGTGAAAAGTGGGAGTTTGAGCATAGGACGTCGTCGCCAGGATATGCCCAGAGCAACGGGAAGGCCGAGTCAGCAGTGAAAACTGCCAAGCGACTGATGATGAAAGCGGCGGCTGCGAACCAGGATGCATACTTGGCTATATTGGACCACCGAAATACACCGACCCAAGGCTTGGGTACAAGCCCAGCACAGAGACTTCTGAGTAGGCGGACTCGGACGCTTCTTCCAATCAGGGACGCTCTTTTGGAGCCGGAGTTGATCAAAAATGCAGAAGGCCTGTGGAAGAACAGTCAGAGACAGGAGAGATACTACAACCGCACTGCGAAAGACCTGGACATCCTTGAGAAAGGAGACACCGTGAGAGTTCAGCCGTTTCAGCGACATGGAGTCTGGCGTAAGGCGACGGTGCTGAAACCTGCGAGCCACAGGTCGTATGAAGTGGAGATGGAGTCGGGTGGTGTGTTACGGAGGAATCGACGTCACCTCAGGCGTGACCTTTGCCCACCGGCCTCGCCTAAAAAAGCTGAGACTGTGGAGAGTACGGCTGAGGTGGGGTCGGAACTGTGCCGTGCTGGTGACCAAGCGGCTGTGACGACCGGGTCTGGCCGTCGGGTCATTAGACCTCGATATCTGGAGGACTTCACGGAGTGATGTTTGTTTTGGAACTTTGCATGAGTCTAGGGTTGCTTGTCAGTTAAGGACAGAGAATAAAAAAGAAGGGAAAAAAATGTGAGAGTTAATGAGAGTAACGTGTATTCTTTAGTTGTGATTACATTTAAATTCATAATGAGAGTAACGTGTATTCTTTAGTTGTGATTACATTTAAATTCATAGTCTTCAATGCTGTAATATGTTGCTGTCAATTAAAGAAGGTGTCTTAAAAGAAAAAAAAGAAAAGATGTAACAATGGGATTGTTAGTTGGTGGTTGGGTGTTCCCAGGGGGACTGTTTTAGTAGACGCACACTGCGCCAGCAAGGCGGAAGTGGAGTGTATGAGAGCCGTCCAGTTTATGTTACAATAAAGATTCAGTGAGCAAATGAAAGAGCTCTAACCGTCCATTCTGTATAGTCATATGACAGAACAGAACGAAACAGCTCGGTCAATGAACCTCAGGTGGCCCTGCACTGTTTTGTGCACGTGCGCATAGTTTCACTTCATCCAAACATTTAAAATACATTTAATGCATCCATCCAAGGTTGCACGGATCTCATCAGTGACGAAGCGCATGCTGCAAGGAATGCATCTGCATCTTTGGCTTACTATGGGCTTAAAAAGGGAGACCGTCACAATGCCCTTTTCCACCAACAAGCCCCGGAACATTTAGTTCTATCTCTTAATGCAAAAAGAAATACTTGTAAACATATTTCACTTGAACGATTCCTATTTTATCAATGACATTATGCTGCGATGGCCCCCATCAATAAGTTAGGGTCCAGCAACAGGTGTTCCATCAGACGCACACAATAGCCTGTGTGTGCTAACTTCAGCTCGCTTCCAGAAACGTCTGTGACTATGTCAGGAATGAAATCGGGCATCAGCCGCAACGTGCTTCCTTTTTAAATGCTCGTTTATCAGAGTTGTGCTGCTAAAGGGAGGTTTACATCGTCGGACGTAATTTTGTGAAATGCCCCCATGGTCCGGTCCAAGTTGGGGTCGCACGCATTGCTCCGTGTGAGGCAGGCACAAGTCAAGGTAGCACGGTAGAAACAATATAAGTCAAAGTCGCCGCATGAGGTTTGACTTGACCAAACCAAATGTGTGTTTGTCTTTTTGTGTCCTGCAGACGTCAATGAAAACGATCTCCGTTCTGTGAAAGAGGAGCCAGACTTGACTCACATCAAAAAGGAGGAGGAGGAGGAGGAGGATATTAACAAGTCACCACTGAACTTTGTCCCTATAAAGACTGAAGATGAAAACAAGGATGAGAGTGAGGACAAGGGAGGGGCGGAGCCTCCAAACAACAGCTCAAGTCATCACGTGACAACAGAAGGTGATGAAGACCACTGGGGGCCATCACAAGCACATAATGAGGACACATTATCAGACGCTCATGACGATGATGATACTAATGATGATGATGATAATGGGCAAACTAAAGATGAAAGGGCATGTGATGCTGACTCATTAACTTCAAAGTTGACTTTAAAACCGCACACAAGAACACATAGTGGAGAAAAAACATTTTTCCTGCTCAGTTTGTAGGAAAAGTTTCACTCAAAAGGCACATTTAACAAGTCACGCAAGAACACACAGTGGAGAAAAACCTTTTTCCTGCTCAGTTTGTGGAAAGAGTTTCTATCGTAAGTCGCATTTAATAAAACACACAACAATACATAGTAGAGAAAAACCTTTTTCTTGCTCAGTTTGTAGCAAATGTTTCTCTCTAAAGTCTAATTTAACAAGCCACGCAAGAACACATAGTGGAGAAAAACCTTTTTCCTGCTCAGTTTGTAGGAAAAGTTTCACTCAAAAATCAACTTTAACCAATCATAAAAGAACACACGGTGGCGAAAAACCCTTTTCCTGCTCAGTTTGTGGAAAGAGTTTCTCTCGTAAGTCGCTTTTAACGAGCCACACAAGAACACACAGAGGAGACAAGCCATTCAGTTGCAGCGTTTGTGCTAAAAAATTCTTTTCTAAAACGGGTGCTGAGAGACACAATTGTGCTGGTGAGAAAAGCAACGATCCTTGAAGCTTAAAAAAACGACCAAAACAAAAACTGAAGGAACTGACTCTTTGTAGTAAGATGTAAATGTGATTTAGAATAAAATATGATATATTGAATTTTGCAAAGCTTTTTTATTGACATTTAGCCAATGTGATCAGTTTCAGAATAACCATTATGTCTGAGTGATAATTAATTTTTTTGTGTGTTTACATCAAATTTGGAAAGGAAATTAATTGCCTTTGCCTGGAACAACATTTGTTAATATTATACTTTTCAGTTGTCTTTTTAATCGTACTTAATGGAAAAGGTGTGAGAAGAAACTGTGCTTATGAAATCGGTGCCTTACACGGTCATCAATAAAATGACTTGTTCCACTTGCTCAACTGGCCTTCATTACGCTGTGTGAAAAGGTGAAAAACTGAACTAGAAGTTGAACTATAAAAAGAGCCAGAAAGAGAAACGCAAGTAGTCTCAGTTTCTCTCTTAGGTTTTGGAATGTTAGGAGTTGGCAATCTGATGGCGACTGGAGTCAGCGTTTATTTGTCACCACGGAGGGGATGATCCGCATCACGTAGTTTGTTGCTGCTGCTGTCTGAATTGGAAAAGTACTGTAGTTTAATGAATATTGAAATGAATAATGAAATATTTAAGTAATAAAATAAACATTGAAATATTTTTGACAATTTAACATTTAAATAATAGTGAAAATTTTCAATTTAAAATTCGCAACAATATACGTCCATCCATCCATTATCTATACCGCTTCTCCTCACGAGGGTCGCGGGGGGTGCTGGAGCCTATCCCAGCTATCTTTGGGCAGTAGGCGGGGACACCCTGAACTGGTTGCCAGCCAATTGCAGGGCACACAGAGACGAACAACCATCCGCGCTCACACTCATACCTAGGGGCAATTTAGTGTGTTCAATCGACCTGCCATGCATGTTTTTTGGAATGTGGGAGGAAACCGGAGTACCCGGAGGAAACCCACGCAGGCACGAGGAGGAATTAAATTAATAATAAATATAGAAACATTTACTAAATATTCAACAAATTGAATAGTCCAAATTTTCAAAGATAAAAAATAATGAATCAAATTTTAAGTATTAATTAATTAAATAAATAATTAAAATAATTGCACTCATATTTAAATGAACAAATATGTTGCTAAATATTCAAGATTGCAATAGAAAGTATTTAAAAATATTTATAGAATTCTTACATATTAAAAATTTTGAATACATATTGTAGTCATACATAAGCAAGTTTAAATATTTACATGAAAATCGAATTAAATACTGAATACTGAGGTAAAAAATTGTTAAGGAAAAAATACTTAAATATTGGAGTGAGTATACAATTAAATGAATAAACAACAAATACAACATGGAAAATATAATTTATCAACATTTGTCAAACCACAACGTTCTTTTTTGCATATTCTTAAATAATCTTAGTTTTTTTTCTCTTTTCCTTTTTTAGTTACTCAACAGTTCATTCCATGTGAAATATCCCATTGGGAGAAAAATAATATCTCATGCAAAAAATAAAGAGCGACCTATTGTTTTTGAGGACAATAAAAGGCACCACAGCACTGGCGAAAAAGCCTGTAAAAAGGCAAAGGTGCAAACATGTTGACATTAAGAAGCACTTTATCACGTCAACTGTGAATAATAGGAAAATAGATTTGCAATGCAGTCCAAAAGACAACATGGTGGCAGATAACAAAACCGGCTGTCAGAAAGACTTGGGGGGGAACCAAAGTTTCGTTCCGCATCGACGCAATACTAGGACGGGTTTCATAACAAGGTGACACTTCCGCTCCTCTCGCGGCACCCGTTGGTGTGCGTCTACTGATTAAAACATTCAAATTATTCCAGTTTCCTGATTCTCTAACCGGAATCAACGGCCCATACTGCCCGCTTCAGCCAGTGTAATTTCTCAGCTAATGTGGACAACACTGCATTACAACAAGTGGTCCTTCGAGCCGGATTGGAGCAAAGCTAAAGCACTATGGACCCTGCAGCAACTACGGAAGAGACATCAAGTCGGCCCAGCAGAGAATCCCGTCTGCCCCCTCATCTAATGGACTATGAAGTTGGCTATTCAGTCCCCGGATCACATCCTCCAATCACTTCATCCCGCTCCAGCGGCAGACTCAGAAGTACTTCGAGGAGATCCCATCGCTCTGTAACCAACTCCAGTTCTTACTCAGGGAGGCACACAACCTATTCCGTTGGCCACTATCCGCAAGATGAGAATGCTAAACAACTTCAGATGGTTAATCTTCAAAGACAGCTGGCCGAAGATGAGGAAGCTGAGCGCGAACTCAAACAACTGCAAGCTCAAGCCAAGGCAGCGCAACAGGCACAAGAAGAAGCCATACAAGCAAAGGAGGCCATTAGCAAACGCTTCGAACAAAGCCGCAGACTACAACAATTAAGAGCGGATGTGGAACTAGCTAAACTGGTCACGTCAATGCTCAGCACGAACAGCCCCACATCGAGCACCTATCAGCCGATCCCACCAGCTAGTCCTGCACCAGGCAACCTTGCACCTCCTCACGCCAACTCATATCCAACAATGGGCAAACAACAATCCCCTAATTTAGTCCAAACAGCTGCTGCAGCACAACCGTTGCCTACGGCAGCGCCAACAACGATCCATGATGGAGCGGCTGCTCCACTACAAAGTGAGCAACTTAATACGACTCACGGCCCGTCATTCCAGCAGACAGGACAAGAATGGGAGCATCCTCGAGCTTCTTCCATTCCCTTCCAGGCTCCTACATCAGCACCTGCCCCCTATTCTGGTCTACAGCCACAACTCGGAGCAGATATGCTGATCGCTTCTGCCTTTGGCATTCCAAAGCCAACGCTACCAGTGTTTGAGAGCGGTCGTGAGAGTGACTTTGCTCTGCTGAAGATGGCACTGGACAGTCTACTCAACAACCACACCCACCTGAGTGAGCAGTATAAGTATCAAGTGTTACTAAGTGTAACTAATTGTCACATGATCTTCTATCATTTTCCGGTTCCGGCGCCGCGCGAGTGGCTGCCTGTTTACAGCAGCGTCGCTCACTATTGAGCCTTTTTTGTGTGTTTTTTCCCTTTACCCTGTTTTATTTTATTTTTACCTCATCTCAGCAATGGACCTACAACTTGTGGTGGTTTTGCTGCTGTTGGGGGCTATTTCTTGCGCGATCGTGTCCGGAGACAAAACTCGGAGCTACGGATCGATCGTGTACACAAGAGATCAGCTGTTAGCACTCCGTGCTAACCCCACGTCGGCTCCCGGAGCGAGACCCGATATCCCCCGCGAGCTGAGGAGGAAGAGATGTCGTGCGGGGGCTAAACGCCAGGCAAGGAGGAGACGATACCACCCCGTCCTCCCGTCCGTTATCATGGGGAATGTTCGATCCCTCCCCAACAAAATGGACGAGCTAACAGCGCGAACCCGGCACGAGAGGATTTTCCGGGAGGCTAGCTTGCTGGTGTTCACGGAGTCGTGGCTAACAGAGCTAACGCCGGACGCCGTCATGGAATTGGACGGCTTCCAAATACTACGCGCGGACAGGACACTGGAGAGCGGTAAGAGGAAAGGGGGAGGGCTGGCTGTGTTTGTTAATGATATAGATGGTGTAACCCTGGGCACATAACTGTTAAGGATCAACTTTGCAGTCGGGACATTGAGCTGATAGCTGTTAGCATGCGTCCGGTCTACTTACCGCGAGAGTTCAGTCATGTGATCGCGGTGGCGGCGTTCGTGCCACCCTCCGCTAACGGTGAGACAGCCTGTAACGTACTGACTGCAGCTGTGAGCAGGCTACAAACACAGCACCCAAATGCCTTGCTCCTTATCTCTGGTGACTTCAATCATGCTTCTCCTTCCTCTTCTCTGCCTTCATTCACACAATATGTAACCTGCCACACCAGAGACAATAAAATATTGGACCTTTTCTATGCCAACACCAAGGAGGCGTACACGTCACTGCCCCTCCCCTCGCTGGGCACAGATGATCACAACTTGGTGGCTCTCCTGCCTGTGTACAAACCTCTCGTCCGCAGGCAGCCAGCTGTGACAGGCACAGTTCAGAGATGGTCCGGAGAAGCCGAGGAGGCCTTGAAGGACTGTTTCAACACAACTGTGTGGGAGGTATTCAGCGAAGCTCACGGTGAGGACATTAATGGTCTAACAGACACAGTTACAGACTATATTAACTTCTGCATGGAGAACACCATTCCCACCAGGACTGTAAGATGTTTCTCCAACAACAAACCCTGGATCACACCGGACATTAAAGCTCTCCTGAAGGAGAAAAAGAGGGCTTTTGCGTCAGGCGACAAGGACGAGCTGAAGAGAGTGCAGCGTCAGCTGAGAAGGAGGATCCGAGAGGGGAAAAGGTCCTACAGGATGCGGATGGAAGAACAACTGCAGCGGAACAATGCCAGGGATGTCTGGAGGGGCCTGAAGACCATCTCAGGCCACGGACAAGCAGGTCAGACCCAGAGGGGTGGGGGGGGCTTCAGTGGGCAAATGAGTTGAACCTATTTTTCAATAGGTTTGATCAGATGCCTGACCCTGCTCAGGCTTCCCTGCTGCAGCCCCCACCAACCCCTCCTGCCACTGCGAACGAGACCCTCTCTCTCCTCTCTTCACCCTCTCTCTCCACAGGCTCCAGTTCCCAGCCTCATCAGACATCCACCGCTTCCTCCTGCTCAGCCTTGTTCCTCACTACGTCTGAGGTGAAGAACCAGCTGAGGAAGATGAAGGCGAGGAAGGCAGCAGGCCCACATGGGATCAGCTCCCAGCTCCTCAAATCCTGCGCAGACCAGCTGTGTGGAATCGTCCAGCACATGTTCAACCTGAGCTTGAAGCTGGGCAGAGTCCCCCAGCTGTGGAAAACATCCTTCCTGGTTCCGGTTCCAAAGACCCCCCATCCGAAGGAGCTCAACAACTTCAGACCAGTGGCGCTGACGTCTCATCTGATGAAGACCCTGGAGAGACTGGTCCTCGTCCATCTGCGCCCTCTGGTCAGCTCCTCAATGGACCCACTCCAGTTTGCATACCAGCCTGGCATCAGTGTGGATGATGCCATCATCTACCTGCTCCACACTTCACTCTTGCACCTGGAGAAGGCGGGGGGCACGGTGAGGATCATGTTCTTTGATTTCTCAAGTGCTTTCAACACCATCCAGCCCGCCTTATTGGGAGACAAGCTGGAGCAGGCGGGAGTGGCCCACCACCTCATCACATGGATTCACAACTACCTCACAAACCGGCCACAGTACGTGAGAACACAGGACTGTGTGTCTGACGTGCTCCTCTGCAGCACGGGAGCGCCGCAGGGAACTGTGCTGGCTCCCTTCCTGTTCACCCTCTACACCTCGGACTACAAATACAATTCCACAACCTGTCACCTGCAGAAGTTCTCTGATGACTCTGCAATTGTCGGCCTCATCACTGACGATGACGATTGGGAGTACAGAGGGGTTACGCAGGGCTTCGTGGACTGGTGTCAGCAGAACCGCCTCCAAATCAACGCTGGCAAATCCAAAGAGCTGGTGGAGGATTTCCGCAAGCGTCGGCACTCTCCACCTGCACCAGTGAATATCCAGGGAACAGACGTTGAGAGGGTCTCAACTTACAAGTACCTGGGTGTTCATCTGAACAATAAACTGGACTGGAGCGACAACACAGACGCTCTCCATAGGAAGGGTCAGAGCAGACTCTTCCAACTCAGGAGGCTGAGGTCCTTTGGCGTTCGGGGAACACTCCTCAGGAACTTCTATGACTCGGTGGTTTCACCGGTCATCTTCTATGGAGTGGTCTCCTGGGCAGGAGGCATCTCGGGCCGGGACAAAAAGAGACTGGACAAACTAGTGAGGAGGGCCAGCTCTGTCCTGGGCTGCTCCCTGGACTCTGTGGAGTCAGTGGGGGGCAGGAGGATGACGGTGAAACTGGCATCAATGCTGGACAACCCAGCCCACCCACTCAATGACACTCTGAGAACACTCCACAGCTCCTCCAGTGATAGACTTTTACACCCTCGCTGTACCAAAGAGAGATTTTGTCGCTCCTTCCTGCCGACTGCTGTCAGACTTTTTAACAAGAACATTGGGTCAGGCCTACAAACGGGAGGGCATTAGTGCAATTGTGCAGTCCTAGGATGCAATATATACTACGACTGTACTTTCAGCCAATGGTGTACTTAAATATTGACCAATGATGTATTTTGTTTCCCATTACAGTATTCTTATAACAGTACTTCTATCACTGCAGCATTTCTACCATTGCAGGACGTTCACTATTACAGTACTTTTATCATTGCAGTACTTTTATCATTGCAGTATTTTTCTATTGTTGCAGTACTTTTCCTATTACAGTACTTTTACCATTGCAGTATATTTTATCATTGCAGTACTTTTTAACATTACAGTACTTTTATCATTGCAGTATTTTCTATCATGCAGTACTTTTCTATCATGTCAGTACTCTTACCATTACAGTACTTTTATCATTGCAATATTTTTATGATTGCAGTATTTTCAATCATTCAGTAGTTTTTATCATTACAGCGTTTCCCCCTCTGTATAATGGACAGACATTAGGAGTGTTTCCTTACACTAGATACGTTGATACTGTGTATATTTGCATGCGTTTTTATGAATGTCTGCTGCTAATGTTATACATTAACAGCTACATTACGCCGCCGACTCTGTGTGATCTATATCTTTGCTGCTGTAACACTTCAGATTTCCCCATTGTGGGACTAATAAAGGACATCTTATCTTATAAAGAGAATTACTTCCCATATCTACATTAGGCCATTTAAAAATACACAACTTTTTTTTTCATTTATATTTAAGCTTGCTTATGTAATAATACAACATTTATTCAATTATTTTAATATGCAAAATTAGATCAATATTAATTTAAACCTTTTTATTTCACTCTTGATTATTTCTTAACATATTTGTTCATTTGAATATGTGTACAATTTAAATTATTCCATCCATCCAGCCATTTTCTGCCGCTCATCCAGGGTTGGGTTATTGAATTAATTTAATACATAAGTATTTTTTATATTTCAATATTTATTTCAAGATTAGGACTCTTCTCAATGTGTTCAATATTTATAAAATGTTTCTATATTTCTTATTAATTGCATTAAGTCTGTATGTCGTTGCTAATTTTACATTTTAATATTTCCCGATTTCATTATATAAGCAATCCAAAGTAAAAAAAATATAATATAGCATGAACAAAAATATTTGGTATATTTGACAAAATGATAGTTTTTTCCGAAGTGAGATTCTGCTGAGCAACAAACCCCAAACACTTGATAGAGCTCAACCTAGAAAGTGTATTTAGCCAGTCAGAAATTTATTCAGAAAGCGAAATATTAAATGTATGTGAGGGGATATTCGAAGAGTTTGAGTTATGTTCAATGGACCATCCATATACACGAGCCAGCCAAACACAGCGAGAAAACCAGCGCTGACTCCAGTCGCCATCAAGTTGCCAACTCCTGACATTCCAAAACCTTTGAGAGAAACTGAGACTGCTTGCGTTTCTCTTTCTGGTTCTTTTTATAGTTCAACTTCAAGTTCAGTTTTTCACCTTTTCACAGCGTAATGGAGGCCAGTTGAGCAAGTGGAACAAGTGATTTTATTGATGATTGTGCAAGGCAGCAATTTCATAAGCACCGTTTCTTCTCACACCTTTTCCATTAGGTACGATTTAAAAGACAACTGAAAAGCATAACGTTAACACATGTTGTTCTAGGCAAAGGTAATTAATTTCATTTCAATGTTTGATGTAAACACAAAAAAAAAAACATCACTCAGACACAATGGTTCTTCTGGCACTGATCACATTGGCCTTGTGTCAATAAAAGAGCTTTGCAAAATTCAATTTCATCATATTTTATTGAAAATCACATTTACATCTTACCACAAAGAGTCGGTTCTTTCATTTTTTTTTTCTTTTTTTAATCTTCAAGTATCGCTGCAATTCTCACCAGCACAATTGTGTCTCTCAGCATGCTGTTTAGTGAAGAATGTTTTAGCACAAACGCTGCAACTGAATGGCTTGTCTCCATTGTGTGTTCTTGTGTGGCTTTGTAAACTTGACCTTTGAGAGAAACTCTTGGCACAAACTGAGCAGGAAAAAGGTTTTTCTCCAGTGTGTGTTCTTGTGTGGCTTGTGAAATGCGACTTTTGAGAGAAACTCTTGGCACAAACTGGGCAGGAAAAAGGTTTTTCTCCAGTGTGTGTTCTTGTGTGGCTTGTGAAATGCGATTTTTGAGAGAAACTCTTGGCACAAACTGAGCAGGAAAAAGGTTTTTCTCCACTGTGTGTTCTTGTGTGGCTTGTGAAATGCGACTTTTGAGAGAAACTCTTGGCACAAACTGGGCAGGAAAAAGGTTTTTCTCCAGTGTGTGTTCTTGTGTGGCTTGTGAAATGCGACTTTTGAGAGAAACTCTTGGCACAAACTGAACAGGAAAAAGGTTTTTCTCCAGTGTGTGTTCTTGTGTGATTTGTTAAAAATGACTTTACATTAAAGCTTTTGCCACAAACTGAGCAGGAAAAAGGTTTTTCACCACTGTGTTTTCTTATGTGGTTTGTTAAATGCAACTTTTGAGAGAAACTCTTGGCACAAACTGAGCAGGAAAAAGGTTTTTCTCCACTGTGTGTTCTTGCGTGCCTTGTGAAATTAGAATTATGGGAGAAGCTTTTCCCACAATCTGAGCACGAAAAGGGTTTTTCACCACTGTGTGTTCTTGTGTGGATTGTTAAATGAGAATTTTGAGAGAAACTCTTGCCACAAATTGAGCAAGAAAAAGGTTTTTCTCCACTGTGTGTTCTTGTGTGCCTTACTAAATGAGTCTTTCGAGAGAAGCTTTTACCACAAACCAAGCAGGAAAAAGGTTTTTCTCCACTGTGTGTTCTCGTGTGCCGTTTTAACGACAGCTTTGAAGTTAATGAGTCAGTGTGACATGCCCTTTCACCTTTGGCTTGCCCATCATTATCATCATCATCATCATCATTAGTATCATCATCATCGTCATGAGCGTCTGATGTGCCCTCATTTTGTGCTTGTGATGGCCCCCAGTGGTCTTCATCACCTTCTGTTGTCAAGTGATGACTTGAGCTGCTGCTTGTCGGCTCCGCCCCTCTGTTGTCCTCACTCTCATCCTTGTTTTTATCTTCAGTCTTTTTAGGGACAACGTTCACTGGTGACTTGTTGACCTCCGCCTCTTCCTCCTCCTTTTTGATGTGAGTCAAGTCTGGCTCCTCTTTCACAGAACGGAGATCGTATACACTGACGTCTGCGGGACACAAAAAGACAAATTTGGTTTGGTCAAGTCAAAGTTCAGGCGGCGACTGTCTTATATTATTTCTCCCGTGCTACCTTAACTTGTGCCTGCCGCACACGGAGCAATGCATGCGACCCCGATTTGGACCAGACCATGGGGGCATTTCACAAAATTACGTCCTACGATGTAAACCTCCTTTTAGCAGCACAACAGTGATAAACGAGCATTTAAAAAGGAAGCACGTTGCGGCTGATGCCCGATTTCATTCCTGACATAGTCACAGACGTTTCTGGAAGCGAGCTGAAGTTAGCACACACTATCGTGTGCGTCTGATGGAACACCTGTTGTGGGACCCTAAGATATTAATGGGGGGCCACTGGGGGCCATCGCAACATAATGTCATTGATAAAATAGTAATCCTTCAAGCGAAATATGTTTACAAGTATTTCATTTTGCATTTATGGATAGTTTCATCGTGGGTACTTTTTGCTTTCATGATAATCTGGATACCTAAAAGAATTCAAGGAGCCCTGGCATCAGAGTCGCTATTTATTGTATGATTTACGTTACTTTTTTTTAACCCAAAATGACATTTATCCTGCGAGTAAGTTCCGACATTACCCTTTTTATTTTTATAAAATTTCTGTTTTGAAATAAATTTTAAAACAAAATTACGTTTGAAGAGTAAAAGTTCTTACACATTAGCATTAAGCAACAACACTTTCACTCTGACTTTCATGTTGACATATTTGAATAATGACCGTATATTTTAAAGTTATCCAATATGTATTAAAATTAGACTAAGATACACCATAATAATATTAGAGTTCACTTAATTATTTTGTACCTGCAATGATGCATAACAGCCATAGGGTGTCAGTAATGAGTAACAAAGTAACACAAGACCTCCCACTGATACGTCATCATTGCCATTTGGATAAATTACCAGGAACAATGAGTTGCGGTGGAGATGCAAACCACCTGGGCCACAGGAACTTTATTACCAGGAACTAAATGTTCCTGGGCTTGCTAGTAGAAAAGGGGGTTGTGGCGTACTCCCTTTTTAAGCCCATAGTAAGCCAAAGATGCAGATGCATTCCTTGCAGCATGCGCTTGTTCACTGATGAGATCCGTGCAACCTTGGATGGATGCATTCAATGTATTTTAAATGTATGGATGAGGTGAAACTACGCACATGTGCACAAAACAGTGCAGAGCCACCGGAGGTTCATTGACTCTCACCCGACGAAGCCAGTACAAAGTTAATAAATAAATAAGACCAATACGTACTTGATTTTTTTTTTTAAACTTAATATTTTGTGTTTTATCCACTAAAATTGATCAACCGCCATTAATGTTTTCGCCGCAGTGTGCACATATTTTAGATTCAAGCAGAATTCCTTCCGGAAGGAATTGCTTGAACAAGATATAAAAAACAGAAAATGTAAAATGTTAAATAATCAGTTCAAATTTTATACTGGGAAAAACATGGAGTTCACCCCCCCACTATTGGTTATTCTTTGGCAATTATTTTGTGCACTGATTTAATTTGGCATAAACAAATGTTCAGCAGACCTGCAAGTAAAAGTCAATATTTAAAAATAAAACGGCAATAACCTTGAACGCATTTCCCCAAACAACTTAATGTTGTGATGCATATTTTTAACGATAGAAAGTCGTTCTTTACAAAGCAAATGAGAGTCGGACGGGTACAAACCTGCTTTGTGTAGCACAACACGAGGCTGGTTGCAAACTTCGCCCAGCGATTGAAGATGTTGCTCGTTCTCTTCTTTTATTCCACAAAGTTCCTCTTGGTACTTGGGTGTCGTTCTTTCACACATTTTCAAATGATAATTCCCAAAAATCCGCACTTGATCTCTGCTTGGCGATGAGTCATGTGCCTCTTTTCGTTAGCGGCTAGCTAGCTAACAAGTTATGCTAACTACGCCGAAAAGCATCAACGCGCGAAGATGAGGTTATCGGGACACAAAGACTTAATGAATTATGTCGAAGTCCTTTAGAGTAGCACTGGACATCCTGTGAAAAAATTACAGTCAGTTCCACACTGAATCAGAAGAATTTAGCGGTGGGTGTTTTTGTTCCGGTGTGGACGGGTGGGTGGATGTGGACGAGGCGCTTCGCAGCTGCGCGCTTGCTAATGACGTCATGCTTTAAGCACGTATTTTTCAAATATATTTCTTTGCCTCTGTGTTTGTTTTTACCCCTGGCTGTTCTGTTTTGATATATATTTTATATAACATTTTAATTCGGTTGATGAAAAAAATTAACAAAATAACTAAATTAACGCCGCATTCGCGAGTCAGCTCCGACGTCACTTCCGCCTATTTCCCGAGAAGCCGCTACTGGAACAGCAGTGGGACGTTTACGTTTCTCCTACCGAACTTGCAACAATACTGTGGTTCACTCGGGCTGCAAGATTGTTTGAATATAATGTCTGCATATACTCGCAGTGCCTCTCAATTATTTCACACCCGCCCCTACCCAGAAGAAAAAGATTCGCCCCCCCACCACCAAATTTTTTTCTGTCTTTGTATATTGATGTTAGATTGTCAATAAAATATCCCTTAACTAAGCTAAATTGCTAATAAATATAATTTTGAGAAATATTATAGTGAGGATCTCGAAACTCAGTACTCTGTTGTGCAAATATTGATGATGACAAATATTTACTCATACGTTTTTTGTATAATCTTTATTCACAAAAGCAAACCAAACACAGTTATTAATACCAAAATCCATGCGATGCATCTAATTTGCTACAATACTTAGCACCTGCCATGTCACTCAGGATTTCTTCACGCTTGGGAATCTGATAATGTTCTTTTTTAATGTTTTCATTCAGATCTTTGGGGTCGGTGGGTTCTTCCACTTTCTCTGACTCTGATCGGTGTCATTCTGTTCAGTTCCTTTTTTAATCTCTCTTTGAGAGGGGCTGGAACTCTTCTGGGGGCATGTACTACAAGTTCAGCATCTTCCTTGAGCTGTATTTTATAAGTGTAAGGTAGCGTACCTTGTCCTTTGAAGACAGAAAAGTATTTGTTCACTATACTCTTACGACCTTCACTCGGCAACACTTTGTTGTTCTTATTGACATCCTTGCTGTTGATTTGGTAAATTCTTTTTGTCATTCCAAGATCTTCAGATGTCTTGTCTCCAAGGATTGACTCCAGTCCACTTGGCACAATTGTGAACGTTAACTTGTGTTGTCTTCCCTTTGCTGTCACTTTTAGCCTCCAACATCCCTTTGTTTTTATTGGCTGATTGTTGTCGGTTTTCAATTTCACGGCCTTGTCTGTGCCGGTTTCTCTTCAAGTGATTTCAAGTCTTTTTTGTTAATTATGTTTGCTTTTGCTCCTGTGTCAATTTTAAAAGTAACAAGTGTCCCATTGACAAGCAGTGGTGCAATCCATTTATCTTCTTTTACTGCAT